>NC_057802.1:255904541-256204541 GCF_018294505.1 Triticum aestivum | reverse complement strand
CTTACTTCTGCTGCTACTCATTGCTTTGCCATGGCCGTGTGTGCGCGTGCGTGTTCTGTGTGGGTGGCCGGCCATGTGTTAATTTGTTTAGGCTAATCTAGATTAGTTAGGTTATATAATAATTGTTTAGGTTATATGCTAGCATATGACATGTGGCCCCCCACCTGTAATTATCCAATTAAAGGAAAATGTAAAATTGGTGTCATTGACATATGGGCCCCACATTGACCCTGTTGACTAGTCAACCTTGACTAGTTAACTGATGACTACCCCCTGTCCCCACATGTAATAGACTATGACTAGAGGTGTACTAGGTGACAAAAGTAATGTTGCTTTTTAAATTCGAATTAAGAATATTTGAGAAATGATTAAAACTTTGATAATTCATAGAAAAATAACCGTAGCTCGGATGAAAAAGTTTTATACACGAAAGTTGCTCAGAAAAACGAGATGAATCCGAATACACAGTCCGATCATTCGCCACACGTCCCTGGCATAGCGAACATGCAACAATCCCCCTCTGGTTCGACTGTCCGAAAACGCGAAACATCGGGAATACTTTCCCGGATGTTTCCCCCCTTCACCAGTATCATTTACTACCGTGTTAGGTCACCCCTAGCACCGCGTATTGCCATGTTATGCCTTGTGTTGCTTTGATTGCTCTATTATTTATTGTGTTCCCCCTCCGTTACTTCTTTCCGGTAGACCCTGAGACTGCCGGCGAGCCCCAGTTCGACTACGGTGTTGATGACCCCTCCTTCTCGGCTGAGCTTCCAGGCAAGCCCCCCTGATCACCATATATTGCCTATTCCTTCTCTCTACTGCTTGCATTAGAGTAGTGTAGCATGTTACTGCTTTCGGTTAATCCTATTCTGATGCATAGCCTGTCATTGTTGCTACAGTTGTTACCCTTACCTTCTATCCTACTACATAGTATAGGATGCTAGTGTTCCATCAGTGGCCCTACACTCTTGTCTGTCTGCCATGCTATACTACTGGGCCGTGATCACCTCGGGAGGTGATCACGGGCATATGCTATATACTTTATACTGTTACATTACTTATGATACTGTTCAGAGATGGGGGCTGAAGGGGCAGGTGGCTCCATCCCGGTAGAGGTGGGCCTGGGTTCCCGACGGCCCCCGACTGTTACTTTGAGGCGGAGCGACAGGGCAGGTTGAGACCACCTAGGAGAGAGGTGGGCCTGGCCCTGATCGGCGTCCGCGGTTACTTTAAAATAACACGCTTAACGAGTTTCTGGTATTTGATCTGAGTCTGGCCATTTGGTCTATACACACTAACCAACTACGCGGGAACAGTTATGGGCACTCGACGTCGTGGTATCAGGCGAAGCCTTCGTGACGTCAGCGACTGAGCGGCGCGCGCCGGATTGGAACGTAAGCCTGCTCTTGTATTAAGGGGGCTAGTTCTGCTTCCGGCCGCCCTCGCAACGTGCAGGTGTGCAATGGGCGATGGGCCCAGACCCCTGCGCCATAGGATTTAGACCGGCGTGCTGACCTCTCTGTTGTGCCTAGGTAGGGCTGCGACGTGTTGATCTTCCGAGGCCGGGCATGACCCAGGAAAGTGTGTCCGGCCAAATGGGATCGAGCGTGTTGGGTTATGTGGTGCACCCCTGCAGGGAAGTTTATCTATTCGAATAGCCGTGATCTTCGGTAACAGGACGACCCGGAGTTGTACCTTGACCTTATGACAACTAGAACCGGATACTTAATAAAACACACCCTTCCAAGTGCCAGATATAACCCGGTGATCGCTCTCTAACAGGGCGACGAGGAGGGGATCGCCAGGTAGGATTGTATTATGCGATGCTACTTGGTGAACTTACCATCTACTCTCTTCTACATACTGCAAGATGGAGGTGGCCAGAAGCGTAGTCTTCGACAGGATTAGCTATCCCCCTCTTATTCTGGCATTCTGCAGTTCAGTCCACCGATATGGCCCTTTACACATATACCCATGCATATGTAGTGTAGCTCCTTGCTTGCGAGTACTTTGGATGAGTACTCACGGTTGCTTTTCTCCCCCTTTTCCCCTTTCCTTTCTTCCTGGTTGTCGCAACCAGATGCTGGAGCCCAGGAGCCAGACGCCACCGTCGACGACGACTCCTACTACACCGGAGGTGCCTACTACTACGTTCAGGCCGCTGACGATGACCAGGAGTAGTTTAGGAGGATCCCAGGCAGGAGGCCTGCGCCTCTTTCGATCTGTATCCCAGTTTGTGCTAGCCATCTTATGGCAACTTGTTTAACTTATGCCTGTACTCAGATATTGTTGCTTCCGCTGACTCGTCTATGATCGAGCACTTGTATTCGAGCCCTCGAGGCCCCTGGCTTGTATTATGATGCTTGTATGACTTATTTACGTTTTTAGAGTTGTGTTGTGATATCTTCCCGTGAGTCCCTGATCTTGATCGTACACGTTTGCGTGCATGATTAGTGTATGATTGAATCGGGGGCGTCACAAGTTGGTATCAGAGCCGACTGCCTGTAGGAATCCCCTTCCACACTCCTTGGCCGAAGTCGAGTCTAGACATTGCAAAACTTTTACTAACATGGCTGTGCGGCTTATGGGCCCACGTCGCCATTGGGTGGTATTAGGATCTTTTATTTCTCGACCTATACTCTGGAACTCTAATCTCTCTTCTATTCGGGTGAAATGATTTTACTAACTCTGACTCTAGGTTCTCGTAACTACTTCCTCCCGGAGAGCCCCTCACTCCAGATGATTGCTTGGTGCACCAGAAGGTTCCGAAGATGCTATTCGTTGTTTTCCCGAGACGCTTGTGCCGACCGCTTTTGCAAATTCCCTACCACTACTATCTGTATGGATAACTGAACACACTTGCCTACATTCAATCCCATTGATCTTGTTATTACAAGATACCCCGAACTGCTCTCCGTTGTTTTGAGAATCCTTCGAGCTTACTGCCCTGCAGTTCTTGCCTAATGAATACCCCCTACGGATAATTCCTCGCACTTATCGAGTATCCGCTCATCCCCAGTTGTTCAGGTGTTTCACAAAAGACTTTGAAATACCATTCGATCTTCCGAAACTCCTGAGCATCCTATTGTTCTTGGAATTCTTCCTTGCTTGCATCATGGTTAATCCCATAAGTCTAGTAATAATTATTGGCATCCCTTGTCATTATCATTTTGAGTCCATTGATTCAATAAGTTGCAAATGCTCGCAATCCTCAATCATATCCTATTATTCATCCTTTCGGCTCAGATGCCATTTTAAACATGAGCTGGATCTCGACCAACCAAATTGCCATCGATTGTACCCCTAAGGCTATTCAACTTATCCATCCCTAATCAGAGCATTGCTTCTGATATCTTATCTTGGAATTCATAATTCCTTTGCATTTGAGCTTTGAGTTAGTTAGTTGTTTCTATAATCTGATCTCCTTGCATTCTTTCTTCCTCTGGTTGAGTACCGATACTCACATCAGATCCCTTATGGACCACCAGATCCTTTGTTGGATTTTATCCGACAATATCCTTCATATTCAAAAACCTTGTGAGCATTTCCATGGGTATATAACACCTTTGGTTATTTGTATCCTCTGCTTTGATAATCATACTCTACTTTCGAGGTTGTATTATTTACTCCGAAGTTTGTGGTATATGTTCCTAAGATGCCCCGATGGGTTGAACCAACGCCTTCCCTAATCAGTGAGAACCCGAAAGATTTCACGGGTCATACTTATCTGGTATTGCACCAGGTAAAACTTTCAAAAACTAATGTCATTTTCGAAATACGAGAGGTGAACGGAAGGTTATGCATTGAGGAAGTGGGAGTCGACCTTGAACTCTGTGTTCATGCCCATGGACCCGATACAGAACTTATCATGGAAGCTTCTTGTAGTAATGATAATCCCCTTGTTATAAGTTCTTCTTGTATCTATGCTTGGTCCTTTGCAACCGTGGTTCCGACCATGATTGTTTTTTTCTTTGATCCCATTTCTCGGACAAGTTAAATTGCTTGTCTTCTGCAGATCAATATGCCTGCCCAACCTCGATTCTGCTCAACCTTCGAGTATTACCCTCTGGTACCTTGATAATATCAAGAACTACATAACTTCTTATGAGTTCTTCATCAAGTATTATTCTCACTGCTTCCAATTTTTCCTGGGTTCTGAGTTGATAACCACTCAAGGACACCGATAACTGATTCGAGTCCGCACTACGATTTGACAACTCCTATTAATCATCATTGCTTACGGGTTTGAACTCGAGCATGTCAATCCTAGCCTGATCGGCTATCATGATAGTGCTAATTTTAACTGTGCTATCTGGTCCTTCTTTCGGGAGCACAATCTGCGATGATAGCTAAGCTTACGTCGATCTTCCTCGTCATACCCTTTCACCTTAAACAACAAGCTTGATTTCGAGTTTGTGTTGTAACCATGGTTCCAATAACCTCTTGCTTCATCATTCCTTTGACTTGATGTCATCGTCAATCGATTACACCTTCCTGATATCTCTCGACAATTGTGTCATGATCATCATCAACATTCTGAGCTCTTCCAGAATATCAATCAAATTCATGATGGGAAATACCATCGTTGCCCCTCGATGATTGTGTTATCATCGACAACATTCTTGCCTTTCTCCAACACAAACTTGTTCGTGTTTTGTGTTATACGTTGAGATCCTTGCTATCCAGCATTTGTTCTTATTTACCTTGGAGTATTACTATCTTTTATGTCAAGAATGTCGTGATAATTTCACCACCTCTTAACAATTCTTGATACAGGTGATACTTCTTCCATATCCGTTCATTCCTTGGTCCCCGTGTTGTTCCTAACCGGAAACCGACAATCGAACTATGATGTGCAACTTCAAAAACTTCTAGCAACCCTATTGCTTCGAAGTTAATGGTCGATATTTCATTCTCAGACCATTGGTTATCGAATCACCATTCTAACATTTATCATGCTACCTAAGCCCATATTTCGGGTGCACCTTTCAAGCAATGTTTAACTGTGTATGTTTTCCTCGAACATACCTCATTATATCATTTGATCTGACAAATGTTATCTCCTTGTTCACATAATTGTGGAAATCCATCTTGTTGGAAATCTCGATGAATTGTCGCTGAGACCATCAGCCACCTCCTCATCCTCTCCTTGGTTTAATGATGAACTCTTGTTTTGGAACTCGCTTCCATAGTTCATTTCCCAAGAATCTTCGATATCATCTCGTCAATTTGTGTCGCATCTTCTCTCCTCGAGCATCCTGAGTTTGAGGTATCCTGACACCAATCAGATCTGAATCTCGGTCAGATATGATGGTTGGAACATATATCCAAGAGTTATAACATTGGTCTTTATATGACCAGGTAAGATGATGTCATGCCTAGCACACCTGGCCGGAGGACCTATTGTTATAGTTTCCTTTTTAGCAAGCTCAGCGATTCTTCCATGAGGAAATCGTAAGACTTATTTTATAAGTTGTTCCTGATGAATCCTTTGTGTATGCAAAGTCCGACCTTTGCTTGAAGACTATGTCAATGCTATCTCGAAGCATGTATATGGTACTCCTATCATCAGTAAGAACATTTGAAGCCCAACGCTAAATATTTCCTGCTCAATTATCCAAACACCGCTGTATAGGTAATGTCATGAAATTTCTCTCCCCTACCTAAAGAGTTTTCTACTTTTTATCCTGTCATGGATATCATGATCTGCTTGTCCTTGGGAAGGATATACCCTTGAAATATGTGTTTAAACACATTTTCCTTTCCATTTTTTCTGTTTAATTTGATGATCACATTTTCCTTCCCATTGTTTTGTTTAACCTTTCTTGTGATCTATATGATATAAGCACTAATATTTCCCTGCTTATGTAAACACCTCGGTTGTGCAACTCTGTCAGTAAGACCCTGTTACTATTGTTGATGGCATTTCGGTAGCCACCGATGGACGAGAACTTTGCCTAATGGTCCGCCTCGTTCAACGAGCAGGAAAATGGTTCTCTTCGTCCCTCGCCCTTGGTACCGATGTTGTTACCGACAAAAATGACAGGCTATCCTCTGACATGCCTTGCTTACATGATCACGCAAGACGTCTCCGTCCTTCCTACTTTTAACCCACATGGTGGGCCCATAACCCACAGTTCCACAGGATCGAAACCTGACTCTCCTGTACAACCCTGTTTCTAATGGTTATTCCTCACGCTTGGCTTAGTGTTTAATTCACGGGCCACCTTCCTAGTGCTCTATTCTGGTATCAGACGCAATACTTACTCTCGCTGCTCTGAACCCCTTTCTCACTCTGGTTTAGACTTCGAGCAACTATCTATCCGCTTGGAATTTCTTATTGTACCTTCATACCTTATTCTCGTTGTATTTTATATGTTCAACTCGAGAGATACTCTTATGCTCATTCACGGGTTAACCCCAATTTGTTTCCCTCATAAGCATTCTGTCATAGCCGAGCTGTCCCTTACCGATTCGTAAGTACGTTGTAGTTTCCAAAGAAAAGGACGACTTCACCATGATGACCTGGAGCAGAGAGAAGAAGACGTCAATGTAATGGATCTACCTCTTCGAGAAGAGCAAACAAGACCGAGAAGATCCGTAGAATTTCGTAACCAGAACTTTCCCCCTTACTCCACCTCTAAAATCTCGGGACGAGATTTCTTGTAGTGGAGGAGATTTGTAACACCCCGGTAGTTCAACTACAGTAATCGCCCCCTAATGGTGGCCATGCCATCATAATTACTTTGCAAGTTGCCACTTGTCAAAAATCAAATTCAAAATTCACTTTGTAATGCAAGTCAAATTTTACATTTTCAAAAGTGCAAACAAAACAGTTCATAATTTTGCAAACAATCCCTAAGTATTTATCATGTAGAAGTCAACCTCATTTGGATTCCCCAAAATGCCCCTGAGAATTAATTAAGTGGATCAACAGCAAATCACTTGAACTTTTCATTTTCTAAAAATATTTAAAGTTTTCTAAATGTCCCCAAACTTTGCGAGCCACTCCAGAATATTGTCGTTGAATTATTTGCCAAATATGATGGGCAAAAGAAACGTTTTGCTATCTAATTAAAAAATGCAAACAAGGAGAAAAACAAAAGCTGAAAAGATAAAAGGGAAAATACTAATAAAAGAAATAGAACCTAATCTACCGGGCATTGACCCAAGTGGCTGGGGAGGCCCAGCCCACCCCTACAATCCCTTTCTACTCGCTACAGGAACAGGAGGGGGGCGGTGGCAGCCATCCACGGTGCCATGGCCGCGGTGGCAACCATCCCCGGCCCCCCCTCCCCTACAAGTCCCCGACGCCCCTCCCCTTGAACCCTAGGGCGCCATAACCTTATCACTCCCCCCTCGCGCCGCCATATTCTTCCTCACGCATCGTCGAGCCACCGACGCCATGGATCCCCTCGCCCACGTGCTCCCCGTCGTCCCCACCGACCGAGACCGCGTCTGACATCTCCGACAAGCTCCTCTGCTTCGTCTACGCTCAAGAACGCGAGCCGGAATCCACAACATCGCTGGATCGGCCCCGTATTCCTCGTCTTCGTCCGCTGGCCGTCGTCGTCGACCGCTCCAGCAAGTCCTCCCCGGGCCTTCTCAGCAACGTTGGTGAGGTTTCGCCCCTCCTCCACCTCTCCGATAGATCGCCTGCTCCCTGCTAGTCTTCCCCTTCTTCCCTTCTCCGTCATCGACGTAGTCGCGACCGCTGTCCCCGAGTTCTTCCTTGGCCACGTCGATGTGCGCGCGTCTGCTCTCTGCTGCAGCTGCTACCTAGTGCCTCTGCACGCCGCGTTCGCCCGAGCCTCGCCCCTGCTGCATCCCGCGCTAGGCCGCGCCCCATCCACTGCCCGAGGCTCCGCCCGCCAGCGCCTTGCCATGACCAGGCGCGCCCCCGTGCCGACTCCGCTACAGCCGCTCCCGCTCGCTGTGGGACGCCGCTGCAACTTGCCCCGCCCGCGCGTGCCCGTCCGTCACTGCCGCTCCTGCCCGCTAGTGCCGCTGTTCGTCGCGGCCAACCGCCCACGACCCCTGCTCTGCTTAGTGCTGTTGCAGTTGTGCCGCTGCTCCTCTGTACTGCTGCTCGCTGCTTTGCTTTGCTAGCTGCTGCTGCTATGCTTTTTGCGGCTGCACTGCTGCTTGCCGGTGCTATCGCTGCTCACTTAGCTGTTGCCATCGCTGATGCTATTTAGCCGCGACCGCTCCTCTTACTTCTGCTGCTACTCATTGCTTTGCTATGGCCGTGTGTGCGCGTGTGTGTTCTGTGTGGGTGGCCGGCCATGTGTTAATTAGTTTAGGCTAATCTAGATTAGTTAGGTTATATAATAATTGTTTAGGTTATATGCTAGCCTATGACATGTGGCCCCCCACCTCTAATTATCCAATTAAAGGAAAATGTAAAATCGGTGTCATTGACATATGGGCCCCACATTGACCCTGTTGACTAGTCAACCTTGACTAGTCAACTGATGACTACCCCCTGTCCCCACATGTAATAGACTATGACTAGAGGTGTACTAGGTGACAAAAGTAATGTTGCTTTTTAAATTCGAATTAAGAATATTTGAGAAATGATTAAAACTTTGATAATACATAGAAAAATAACCGTAGCTCGGATGAAAAAGTTTTATACATGAAAGTTGCTCAGAAAAATGAGACGAATCCGAATACACAGTCCGTTCATTCGCCACACGTCCCTGGCATAGCGAACATGCAACAATCCACCTCTGGTTCGACTGTCCGAAAACGCGAAACACCGGGAATACTTTCCTGGATGTTTCCCCCTTTCACCAGTATCATTTACTACCGTGTTAGGTCACCCCTAGCACCGCGTATTGCCATGTTATGCCTTGTGTTGCTTTGATTGCTCTATTATTTATTGTGTTCCCCCTCCGTTACTTCTTTCCGGTAGACCCTGAGACTGCCGGCGACCCCCAGTTCGACTACGGTGTTGATGACCCCTCCTTCTCGGCTGAGCTTCCAGGCAAGCCCCCCTGATCACCATATATTGCCTATTCCTTCTCTCTACTGCTTGCATTAGAGTAGTGTAGCATGTTACTGCTTTCGGTTAATCCTATTCTGATGCATAGCCTGTCATTGTTGCTATAGTTGTTATCCTTACCTGCTATCCTACTACATAGTATAGGATGCTAGTGTTCCATCAGTGGCCCTACACTCTTGTCCGTCTGCCATGCTATACTACTGGGCCGTGATCACTTCGGGAGGTGATCACGGGCATATGCTATATACTTTATACTGTTACATTACTTATGATACTGTTCAGAGATGGGGGCTGAAGGGGCAGGTGGCTCCATCCCGGTAGAGGTGGGCCTGGGTTCCCGACGGCCCCCAACTGTTACTTTGAGGCGGAGCGACAGGGCAGGTTGAGACCACCTAGGAGAGAGGTGGGCCTGGCCCTGATCGGCGTCCGCGGTTACTTTAAAATAACACGCTTAACGAGTTTTTGGTGTTTGATCTGAGTCTGGCCATTTGGTCTATACGCACTAATCAACTACGCGGGAACAGTTATGGGCACTCGACGTCGTGTTATCAGCCGAAGCCTTCATGACGTCAGCAACTGAGCGGCGCGCGCCGGATTGGAACGTAAGCCTGCTCTTGTATTAAGGGGGCTAGTTCTGCTTCTGGCCGCCCTTACAACGTGCAGGTGTGCAATGGGCGATGGGCCCAGACCCCTGTGCCATAGGATTTAGACCGGCGTGCTGACCTCTCTGTTGTGCCTAGGCAGGGCTGCGACGTGTTGATCTTCCGATGCCGGGCATGACCCAGGAAAGTGTGTCCGGCCAAATGGGATTGAGCGTGTTGGGTTATGTGGTGCACCCCTACAGGGAAGTTTATCTATTCGAATAGCTGTGATCTTCGGTAACAGGACGACCCGGAGTTGTACCTTGACCTTATGACAACTAGAACCGGATACTTAATAAAACACACCCTTCCAAGTGCCAGATATAACCCGGTGATCGCTCTCTAACAGGGCGACGAGGAGGGGATCGCCAGGTAGGATTGTGTTATGCGATGCTACTTGGTGAACTTACCATCTACTCTCTTCTACATGCTGCAAGATGGAGGTGGCCAAAAGCGTAGTCTTCGACAGGATTAGCTATCCCCCTCTTATTCTGGCATTCTGCAGTTCAGTCCACCGATATGGCCCTTTACACATATACCCATGCATATGTAGTGTAGCTCCTTGCTTGCGAGTACTTTGGATGAGTACTCATGGTTGCTTTTCTCCCCCTTTTCCCCTTTCCTATCTTCCTGGTTGTCGCAACCAGATGCTGGAGCCCAGGAGCCAGACGCCACCGTCGACGACGACTCCTACTACACTGGAGGTGCCTACTACTACGTTCAGGCCGCTGACGACGACCAGGAGTAGTTTAGGAGGATCCCAGGCAGGAGGCCTGCGCCTCTTCCGATCTGTATCCCAGTTTGTGCTAGCCATCTTATGGCAACTTGTTTAACTTATGTCTGTACTCAGATATTGTTGCTTCCGTTGACTCGTCTATGATCGAGCACTTGTATTCGAGCCCTCGAGGCCCCTGGCTTGTATTATGATGCTTGTATGACTTATTTATGTTTTTAGAGTTGTGTTGTGATATCTTCCCGCGAGTCCCTGATCTTGATCGTACACGTTTGCGTGCATGATTAGTGTACGATTGAATCGGGGGCGTCACAACCTGCAGGAAGTCGTATTTGACAGAAAGTATTTCGTGAAGAACTCGGGACCTAGAAGCTGAAAGTAGCCAAGCTGGAGGAGCAAAACCTCGAGATACCGGATATTCGTTAGGAACTGAAGGACAGTAGGACCATGGTTCATGCCAAGGATGTTGAAACCCAGAAGTTTGGAACGCAACTCCAGAAATATTAAAGGACGTCACGAGAGACTTCGCGTCAACAGAGATGATCTGGCAAAAGAACTTGAGAAGGACAAGCACGATCGGAAGAAGCCATCGGAGACATGAACATGACTTGAAGAGTTTGGTGATTTTGAGGATTTATTGACCTTTAGAAGACCAAACCCCTGTTATATCCTTACGTTAGATGCGACGATTGTGAGCTGTCATTTGTTTGATGTTTTTCCGACAGCCACAAAATAAAATCCGTCTTTTCAAAACTATTTTTTGTATTGTGTGTATCCCTCTCTATCTCTCTTATCTCACCCAAAAACCCATGGACCCAATAGAGGATGAATGTAGATGAACTCACATTTCCGGGACCGATAACTCAATTGGAGACAGAACGATGGATTCAGAACATGGAAGAACATATGAAGAATAACACTATAGCCGGAAAGGATATGGCCCAACATGCTCTTCAATGTTTTGAAAGAGGTGCTGCTACTTGGTGGAGGATGTACCAATCCATCAATGGATGGCAAAGAGTAACCACTTGGGAAGAATTTAAGTTGACTCTACTAAAGTCTCGGCTTGTGTCCCAGAAGTTGAAGCCTTATGGAAATGATATGAAGCAACCTTGTGCATGCAAGCTTTGTGGAGAAATAGGACACAATCATAAAGAACACAAGGATGAATGCCCTAATTGTGAAGGAAGTCACCCAGATGAAGAATGCCCAACTAGGCAGATTACTTGTTTCTTGTGTGAAGGGACTACCCACTACCCTGCCCAGTGTCACATTTACCCCATGGTACAAAGAACCATCCAGCAGAAGAAAGAAGCAATGAAAGGATCCCTCATGGAAATTTTAGAAGAACCTGTGATGAAGGAAAAGGTGGAGGACACACCCGAAGAAGACATAATTAAACCCTGCACCAACTCATGCTATTCATGTGGAGAAGAAGGACACATCTCCCAGAATTGTTTGAATGGGGATCTAATAGCATTCCCGACAATGGAAGTAGAGTATGACCCACAGGAGATAGAAGTCCTGATTGGTACGGAAAAGTCCAGGAAGAGAAATAGATTGGATTCCAAGAAGGACCTGCGTCATATCATATGTTTTAGGTGCAGAGATTCAGGGCACTACTTTAGCGGTTGCCCAAAAAGGAAGCCGAGGACCCAAGGGGGCTATGTAATCACAAGGAAACCATGAGACTTGTCAGAAGTAATATGTTTCCGCTGTATTGAAGTAGGGCACTTTGCCAGAGATTGTCCCAATGAGAAGGAGGCTTGTGCTAAATAGTTGAATTTGCAACAAAAGAAATATAGTAGTAGTAATGGGAACATTTCTTTTTATATTCAGGGTTGAGTTGAGGCATGTAGTGGAAAATGCAGGAGATTGTAATAATTTGAGAATCAACAAAGTTAGCATCGTTGGTACTGATTTGGATTTTGTGAGTAGTTACTCTATGAAGAAAGATTTTGACCATTTTCGAGGATATGAGAAATATGGTATATGAATGAATTTGTGTATTTCAAGGGTGGTAGTTCCCTGCGAGGAGATTTGACCCCTGGAAAAGATAAGGATATCCCACGAAGTGGACTTCGGACAAAGTAAGTATAAGTTTTATCTCGATATGTGGGATACCCCAAGAGTATGAAGGGATGAAGTACTATTGGATATAAAGGAGGTAGAATGTTGGTAATATGGAGCAATTGTAACTCCATGATGAGTCTGAGTAATCACGTCTTAGTTTGGTACCAATAGAAGGAAGAGAGACAGTACAATTGGATGGATTTAAGAATGCTAGGAAGCTGGATGTTGGGATAATGATCAGTTGGCCCCGATGATGATTTCAAGGTTTGCAAGTGATGAGATGGGCCATAACCCACAGGCTCCAGGACCTGCCAAGAAGCAAGCACACTCTTGCTGAAGGAAAAACCCTGAAAGAGGATATGCCTTTATCAACAGACGGATCTTATAGGAACAACGCAAACCTGAGAGTTGTGAAGGTACGATAGATGTTTGTTTGGCTTGCAGAATCAATGGATTTATCCGAACTTGGTTCGTCGACAAGAGAAATTCTGCAATGCTTGTGAGGATGACCGAGTGTTAGAATGCGAGATTCGCTAAACCATGTACAAGGTAATGATTTGGGTGCGGGATGGATTGATCACCATACCGACTTACTCTTATTATTCGCCTTGCTATATGGGATGGTAAATCTGAGTGACTTACCTATAGTAGAGTGACGACAACCAAAACCTTGTTTAAACCTTAGAATGGCATGACAATTTTTTCCCTTGTACAAGGCAGCTGTTGCCAACCGTAGGTTATACGGTGAGGTTCAACCAGACCCATTTCCTGCAGGAGAAACCATAAATTGTTGACCACCATGAGATATCGATAGTTGTTTAGTATTGGCGCCAGACCCGTCAGATAAGAAGACCCAGTCCTGGAAGAACCTTACCAAGGACACAGGAATTGAGGAAAAAGGTTATACCACTACCGGAAGAGCCAGAGAAGGAATTTTCCCGAGAATCTGAGATGACCAACACTGTCATGAATAAGGATGGAGTATATGAGTTTTGATGGAACCATAGCCATGTTTCTAAGGGTGGTAGCACCCCAGACCCCCTGTGACGATCAATGGATTTTGAGAAGACCCCGAACCTAACCTATTTCTTGCTAGCCTCTCTGAATCTCGAGGGCGAGATTCATTTTAAGGGTGGTAGGTTTGTAACATCCCAAAATTCTAAATTTTGGAGTGTTATATTAAATAAATAGTTTTGATTGTTTGTTTGATTGTGGTGTGGTTGCTTGTGTGAAATTGAGTGAAATGTAAAACTTTTGAAAGTTGAAGGAGAGGGAGTGAAATGACTTTCCCAAACTTTCACCTTGCATTTATAATCTCCATGAATTCAAATTCATTTCATCACAAAACCCTAGAGTGAAGATGATATGACTTCTTCCATTTAATTAAATGAAAAAGGGTTTTGAAAAGATTTGAATTCCATTTGGAAATATTTCAAATTCGGAAACTTTATGCAACTCAATGATTTTCATGAGAGAAGATAAAATGACTTCTTCAAATCGTATGAAATATGAGTTGGAAGTTTAAAAGAGTCAAATTTAAAGTCCCTCTGAAATTATTTTCAATTTGGAGTTATTCGGTTTTATTCAAATTATTTTTCTCCAAAAATTAATATATGGAAAATAGTGTAAAATGATCCCCTACAATAGAAAAATGGAGAGAGATAAATTTGAACTTATTTTGGTATTTTAAAATATTTTTATTTGGTTTTTAAATAAACCAGTAGCAGTGTTTGCTTTATTTAAATTTCTGTGTATTTTATTTGCCCCTGAAAAAATGTTCATGCTGTAGAAAATATTTTTATGAAAATTTTGATATATAATATGCCTATACAAAAATTTATTTTTAATTTCGTTATTTAGTTTTTCCTTTTTCGTTTCTTTTTTTAGAAAAAAACAAACTGCATGTGCGGCCTATAACTATCCGTCGTCCACGTGCGCAACATAGTCAGCAAACAGGCCCGTAACTCTTTTTATTTATTTTTCGGTTATGCTTGGAGAAAGAAAATATTATTTTCAGAAATATTTCTTTTTCTTAAAAAAACACTACAGCGCGCGGCCGGGCCGAACTTTTAGCCCATGCGCATGATCTTTTTCAAATTTCATCTGCGTACATATATATTTAGTCCTACGTTGTCTAGCCTTTGACCCTAAACATCTTTTCCACCTATAAATATAGACCTATAGAGCCTTCAAAAATCATCCGATTCGGATTAAATCAATATTTTGGTTTGACTAGATTCATTAAAAAAATATTTGTCCCTCATCGGCGGGACTTCTGGAAGTTGTCTCCTCTCTCCAAAGTTGTCTTTTCTCTACCTTATAAAGATATCTTTCTCTGTTTTTTTATACTTCCGTAGTTTATTATTTCTAGACTAATACGGTAGAATAATTAAAATATCATTTAGTCTCTGTATTTATACATTAGACCTAATATTCTTTTAGCCATAGCTATTTTCTTCCGTAAAACAGCTTGGCCCTTAATTTTCAAATAGCCATAACTTTCTACTCGTTCATCTAAATTAGATGAAACCAGCGCCTATAGTTTCGTCTTGTTTTCACCTATCCAGTGAACCTGTCATATCAACTTTTGAAATTTTCAAATTTCAAAATTTGTTTAGATTCATATTCAAACTTTTTTTGTTCATAACTCGAGTTCTATAACTCCGATATAATTGATTCTTTTTGCTAATTGAAGCTCTTGACCTAAACTTTCTGATAAGGCCAAATTCACTTAATTTTGGTACTGTTAGAAATTGTTTTCTGTTGCAAGAGTTAATTGTTTGTTTTCAAAGTTTTTCGAGATCTTTTCTTCGATTCTTTTGCATGATTGCTTATGTGTGGTTACTATTGCTTGCTTACGATAGATTGAACAGAGTGTGACGAGTAGAACTATCAGGAGTTACGAGTGCGAATCATCTTCATCAACAGTACAAGGCAAGTTCACACTTTGATCACATCCCTTCATTACCCAGTTTTTATGCATTAGTCTTATCCCCAAACATTGCATGAGTAGGAATGATAACATGTGGGTATTGGGAAGTAGTTGATGAGGTAGGAACCTACTGCCTTACATTCAAACCTTGGGTGTTACTACGTTATGCTTATACTGCTATGCTATGCTCGTAGACGTGGTTTGGTTTTGAGAGAATTCATGAAAGATGTGAGAGTTATTGTTAACTAAGGTTTAACTTAAGGTGGCTACTTTAATCGACATCTGGGTGGATTGGTTGGGGCACCCTGGAGCACCCAGTGGTTTTCCCGGGCACCTGGAGAACCCAGTGCTTGCCCAAGGGGATCCCGGAGTACCCGTGTGATCACCCTATGGAATGCCACCCAGGCTCAAAGGGATCATAAGATTATTCATGCTAGAAACTTCTGTGTGCAGCCACAAGCCATTATGGGCTCTGGCATAGTTGAGTAAGTTGTGGGAATCCTTTCCATGATGGGCTAGCAGATGTAGGGGATTGTAGGTGTACCGGCCTATCTATCGGTTAAGGGGACCTCTTCGGAAAGACTGTGTCTAGGTCATCCGTTTCTCGAACATCATGCAGTGCGAGAAATACAATGGAGGAGATCGAGTCTTGTGGGGAAAAGTGAGCAAACCTCTGTAGAGTGTACAAACTTATCATGATTAGACGTGTCCCCGGTTATGGACATCTTGAGTATCTGGTATTTGAATTATTTGATTTATCCCATCATGTTACTTAAATAAGTTGTTGGGTTATAACTATTATTTTGGGATTGAGTTGGAGGAACCTTCTCAATATTTTCATCAAACTTTGTAGTTAAATAAAATATATTCCTTTGTTGTAGGAAAAAATTAGCTTTATGCAAAACTTAAACTTAGAGCCTCCACCAGCCAAATATGCATGTAGTGATAGCCATTATTCAGCATTGCTCTACAGTGTGAAATTGCCAGTACATTCAATGTACTGACCTATATGGCTGCAACGTCTCATGTTGCAGGATTCTGATGACGAGTAAGAGATACGTTAGGGTTATAATTTCTACACTCAACTTTGCCGTTGGTGTTGATGGGAATCCACAACCTTGTTGTTACTTCCGCTATTTGGATTGAGGTAATAGTATTTACGTTACTTTATACATGTGATTTACCTCTGTTATAAATCCTCGAGTACTGTGTGTGTCAGCATACCGATCCAGGGATGACACTTAAGCACAGAGACTTGATCCATTCGGGCCGGGTCGCTACAATTGTCCTCCATTGTTTATGTGTCAATGACCTCCAAATTATCGCAGTTAATAACATGTTGATTGCACCCCGCCTAAACCTGGTCATGGGCAGCGTGACCCAATGACCCGGCCCGGGCCGGGCTTGCACCTCGGGCTGGGCTCGACAGCCCGAAGTAACATTCAGGCCAGGCTCAGGCTTTAGTTTTCAGCCCAAAATTAGCCTGGCCCAGCCTAAAAATGTCTAGAACATGCACATTGACTGGAATATTTTGCGTCTGTGGGCCGTGTGGCCTGCGGCTAGGACCAAAGAAGTGGAGGTGCAGCCCAACAAATAGTCCACCAACGCCTATTCCTTTCCCCTCATACCCAACCCTAGTCGTCACATGTTTTTCCTTTCGCACCCATACGCACACCGCACGCGACTCCCACTCATTCCTCACCATATCTCGGCGGCGGCGGTGGAACACACATGTGAGGCTCATCTTTTCACAAGGGATAGACAAAGCTGAGTGCCGTAGCTTCAGCCGTTAGGACATTTGTGCACCAATCATTTTTCTACTTTCCCCCGCAATAAGTTTGCCTTTATTGTCCCTCGGGACAGCTCTAACTATACTCCTAAGCAAATCTTCATCCATAGATGCATCAACATTAAGTTTAACAAAACCTAGAGTTGGGTGAATCCAACCCCCTCTTTTTATGGATGCATCTACATAGTTAGCCATTAGAGCATGAATCTCCATAGTAATCTGATCAACATCTTGAATTGTCTCTTCATAAACTAATTTACACTTCTCCCACCATAAATACCAAGCAGTAATGGTGATTATCTCACGAGCATTCCGAAGACCCGTAATAGACAATTCCTAATTTGGCAAAAAGGAGTAAGAACTCCATAGACTCAAGTGGACTTCTTTCTTTTGAGAAATCAATCATGTAAAGGTTGTCTAGACATGTTTAACAAATGCCACTTTGATAATATGACTTCACACAAGACCAAATATTATATCACCGACATAAGACAATTGAAGAACGGAAAGCAAATTGTTATGAAGGGATTGGACAAGCATGTCATTCTTAAGGGATACTCCGTATATCATTAGTTATTGCCACTTTACCCCAATCCAAGTACCTTTCCTCTTCCATTATCATCAAAGACTATTGAATATTGCTTCATAGCGTAAGGAAGTCCACACACAAGTCACTCTCCAGTCATATCATTAGTGCAACCACTATCGATTATCCATTTTCTTCCATTGAAGGATCCATCATACACACAAACAGGTCTTGACTTTAGGTACCCATTGTGTAATGGGTCCTTGAATGCTAGTCATAAGGGTCTTAGTAACCGAAACAACATAGAATCTCAAGGACCAACAAATTTAGCGTAAACATACCCATCCTTTGCCTTACGAAGCACATATGATGGGTTATGACAATACCGAAAACCGCCAGTGTCCTGTAGGGTGGAGAGCACGATTGGATGTACCAGAGGGGATCAAACACATGGGTTTTACCTAGGTTCGGGCCCTCATGGTCGAGGTAATATCCTAATCCTATTTTGTTTTTTCATTGATGGTGGAAATGCCTCGTGTGAGGGGGGTACAACTTGGAGCTGGTGATAGATACCGAGGTATATGCTATTGATCAGATGTCCCTCAATGGTTCAATCTACCCCTAGCCTCGCTGTATAAAGGGAATGCGGGCTAGGGTTTATAGGTTTCCAAACCGACCTCACCTCTAAGTTGGTCGAGGGGACCTTGGCTTGCACGCCATGATGGTGATTATCCGAAAGTCAGGGCTTCCTTTGAAACGAATGGCCCCCGGCCGCTGCCAAGCCACCTGGGCCCTAAGGCCGGCCCATTGATAGGCTTCCTGGTCGACGGGCCACCCTCGGTACAGTACACCATTAGTAGCCCTGAGCCTGTCTCAACTTTTGATATGAACCCTTCTCAAGGTCGAAATCGAGGAGGTTTCCTCCTGCGTGAAATGGATGGATTAGTCGATCAGAGCAAAATTCCTTTTTATTCAAGATATTTATTTTAATGCTTTGAAAAATTAAAGCATGATTCCCCATAGAGATATGTACATAAAGGGTTCTAACTACAGCATGTTTGACTTTAAGTTGCTTGGAGAGCCCCACACGGGCTCCGACCTGTTAGTCCACACCGGTCTCGTAGTGGCAGTTTAACTGCCAAAATCATATGTGTATCCGAATGGATCAAGTTGTAATTGGCTTGCTGCGATAACTGAGGTGTCATGACCATGCGCTTTGGTCATGTCCCATCACTATTTCCCTAAAGACGGGAAGGTAATCAACTGAATCCATGAACTCTGTGTCATGATGATAATGGCTGGATCCCCGCGCCCATATTTCGCATAATGGGAAACGCCGTAGAAATGGGACACATGTTCGCCTGTCGAGCCCGTGATTGGATATCCCATGGAGATATAAGGAGAAAGGAAGGGAACAGTTCTCCACTATACATGTTCATCACGCAGTTCTTGCTCGCGCCTCTTCCTCCTCTATTAAAACCGTCATTGCCGCAAGCTTTCTGCCCACAAGCCCACACCCACTCTCCCCATTCAACCCATCCGAACATATGATGTCATGAGGTGAGGGCAACCGTGGCCGGGGCTGGGGTAGGAGTGGCCCTAGGCCCACCACCAGCAAGGAGCAGAAGAAGAGGAAAGTGAGTGCCTCCGCCAACGAGGAGAGGAAGGAGGCGAGTGCCACTATGGGCAATCCCGTGGGACACATCTAGAAGGGCTCATTCACGCATGGCTTCTTGCCGTGGGAGGAGGTGCTCCCGTGGAGGATGGTTGGCGACGAGATGATCCCGACGGTGGCTGACAAGGACCGCATGATACACCAACAGTTTATCTATAGAGATCTGTCACTCCCGCTTCACAACTTTGTGCACGAGCTTCTGTATTTTTATGGGTGTTAGTTGCATCACCTAACGCCCAATGCAATTTTTCATGTCACCAACTTCATCACGCCATGTGAGTCCATCCTCGGCATAGGGGTGCACCTAGAGCTCTTCAGCTACTTCTTTCGGGTGAATGTCAAGAAGAACGGCGGTTCTACAACTGCGGGGGTGCCAATCTCCAACGGCACCCTTGTTCGTATTACTTCAAGATAGCCTTGCCAAAGTCATTCACGACTGACACAAGGGCTGGTTCTACCACTAAAAAAATACACTTCCGTGATGATACGTGTTTGTCATAGTAGGTCATGTTTTTTTGTCATGCATGTACATCCATGACGATTTTATGACAGGATCAAGATAGTCATACCTGTGCTGCCGTAGAAGTGTTCCATGACAATACCAAAATTATCATCACGGAAGTGTGTAGGATCGAAAGTAGGTCTAGAGAGGGGGGGGGTGATTAGACTACTTGACCAAATAAAAATCTAGCCTTTTCCCAATTTTAAGTCTTGGCAAATTTTAGCAACTTAGCACAAGTCAAGCAATCAACCTACACATGCAATTCTAAGAGTGTAGCAACGGAAAGTAAAACATTGCATATGAAGGTAAAGGGAAGGGTTTGGAGAAGGCAAACGCAATGTAGACACGAAGATTTTTGGCGTCGTTCCGATAGGTGGTGCTATCGTACGTCCACGTTGATGGAGACTTCAACCCATGAAGGGTAATGGCTACGCGAGTCCACGGAGGGCTCCACCCACGAAGGGTCCACGAAGAAGCAACCTTGTCTATCCCACCATGGCCATCCCCCACGAAGGACTTGCCTCACTCGGGTAGATCTTCACGAAGTAGGCGATCTCCTTGCCCTTAGAAACTCCTTGGTTCAACTCCACAATCTTGTCGGAGGCTCCCAAGTGATACCTAACCAATCTAGGAGACACCACTCTCCAAAAGGTAGTAGATGGTGTGTTGATGATGAACTCCTTGCTCTTGTGCTTCAAATGATAGTCTCCCCAACACTCAACTCTCTCTCACAGATTTGGCTATGGAGGAAAGATGATTTGAGTGGAAAGCAACTTGGGGAAGGCTAGAGATCAAGATTCTTGTGGTTGGATTGGAATGTATTGGTCTCAACACATGAGTAGGTGGTTCTATCTCAGAAAATGAGTAGTGGAAGTGTAGGCACGTTCTGATGGCTCTCTCTTGAATAGAAAAGGGGGTGGAGGGGTATATATATCCTCCACACAAAATCCAACCATTACACACATTTGACCCAACTCGGTCAGGCCGAATACAAGAACTCGGTGAGACCGATTTAGTTCAAAATGTGAACGTTAGGAATCTCGGTGGGACTGACACAATCAACTCGGTGGGACCGATGTGCTAGGGCTAGGGCAAAACCTCATCTCGGTGTGACCGATTGCATGAACTCAGTGAGACCGATTTCAGCAATGAGTTAACAGAGAATTGGTCAGGAAAACTCGGTGGGACCGATCGCTCATTTCGGTAAGACCGAAACATTACGAAGGGAACAGAGAGTTTCCATTGCAAACTCGATGGGGCCGATCGCTCATTTCGGTAAGACCGAAACGTTATGAAGGGAAACAGAGTTTGCAATGTCATCTTGGTGAGACCGGATTGTCTAGGGTTTCTAGCAGTGGCTATGTCAAAAGAACTCGGTGGCGCTGGATAGATCAAATCGGTAGGGCCGAGTTTGACTTTAGGTTTTGGACATATTTGGAAATGAGAAAGTGGCTGAGGGTTATGGAGCAATATCACTAAGCATTTTGAGCAAGCAGACCATTAAGCAACACCTCATCCCCTTTTTATAGTATTGGCTTTCCTATGGACTCAATGTGATCTTGGATCACTAAAATGAAAATGAAGAGTGTTGAGCTTTAGCCAATCTTTGTCCTTAGCATTTTGAGGGGTCCACATCTCTACTCCATGCCGTGCCAATCATTGAACTTTTTGAAATATTTAACTTGAATGGATATTAGTTCAGTGAGCTATATGTTGTTATGAATTACCAAAACCACCCGGGGATTAGTTGCACTTTCAATCTCCCCATTTTTGGTAATTGATTACAACATATAGATCAAAGCTTCGACAAATGATAATATGAATGAAATACATCATCGCTTTGAGAAGTATGTGATAAGCAAGAGCTCCCCCCAAATTTGTGCATTATTTAAAATTTGCTTTTGAATGCAAATGCACAATCGATTAGAATCATGGGCCACTCTTCCATGTCACATACATCTTGGTGGAGCGCTCAAAATGACAAGTGATAAATAACATGCACTCATCACCAAGGAAAAACCATGACTGATCATACACAGATAATGAATATAGGCATTCAAACACACATTAAAGCATAGTATGATCAAACACATGATCATAAAAGTATCTCACGAGCAAGCACAAATATTGTAGCATAGGAATCAAACGAGCAAACGATCAAGAAAGAGGCAAATAAAGGCAAAACGCTCTCTCTCTCTCTTGAAGCGTAATGATCTATACACTTTCTCCCCCTTTGGCAACAAGTTACCAAAAAGCTCGAAAATGCATAGTGCTATGCGGCACTCTAGGCATGATCTCCGGTGTGCGTAGATGGCGTGGAGAGGACAACATCTGCAAACGCTTCTGAATATGTCTGAGGAGCTGGAGGAGTTGCAACTGGAGGAACAACGGTGGCAGTTGCTGCAGGTGCTGAAGTAGTAGCTCTAGAGTCTCTGGCAACTGGCACTGTTGAAGACCTTTTGTGCCCTTGGCACTCTGGAATGTGTCTGTGGTAGCTCTATCATTCCCGTCTTCAATCTCTTCCTGTAGCTTCTCAACAGTGGTCTGGATCTCGGTGACCTTCACATCTAGATCATGAAGTTTAGTTTCAAAGATCCTCTCAAACTCACTTGATTTTGAGTCAGGGTGGCTAGTCCTTTCTCAATTCTCACGGTTGCCTCAAGCAGATAACTGAGTTGATCTTGCTTGGTCTTGAGATTGACAACTGAAGCATCTGGTACACTAGATGCCCTTGCTGCTGTAGCAGCCTTTGCTCTCTCTCTATCTCTCTCTGTCTCTCTCTCTTCTCTTGGGATTCTACTAAAGTAAGATGTGATGCATCCATGACAACCTCGTTGTCCTCAAATTCTGGCCTCAGGGGAAGGTGCTCTTTGTCAAGAAGATATGTCCCTGTCCCCATCTTGGAGTTGATTAGCATCTGTATGCGAGGGGCATATCCAAATGATCTTCTCTGATCAGCTGCAGTTCTCTTCACAGTCTCAACAATCAAACTCATCACCTTGAACTTTTGTGGCACATCAAACATATGAAGCAAGTTGATTGAGTGACCATGGATCATTCTATGATGTCCTAACTTGGGCAACAGAGTGTGCCTCAATATAGTGTTCATCGTGGTTAGACCCGACAGCAGATAATAGATGGATCCAAACTTGCGAGTTTCCAATGCAGCATCAGGAATTGGCTTATACATGTGAGCCATGGAGTTGTGATCCTTTCTGGGCTTGGCATGCACATCTGTGTCATTTTCATCTTCCTTGGGGGCATTGATCAACTTGGCCCATTCAGCAATTGAAGATTGATACCTTGTGCCTTCTGTCATCCAGAAAATCTTGCCATTTGGATAGAAATGAGCAGTTGAATAGAATTGCATAATCATTTCATCATTCCATTTTTTCAACTTTTGACCAACAAAAGTGTCAACACCATTCATTCTGAAACTTTCATGTACTCCTGAGAAGTAATCCTCATTGTCATCGATGTACTTCCAGTCAACCCATTTCATGTCACAGACAATAGGCTTCTTGTCCAACAAGACTGTCTCATAGAAATCTTGCCGTTCTTTGGTGTGAAAGCGATAATCAACAACAGTTCTTCTCCTTATAGCATATGGATCCGTCTGTCTCCACAATTTGAGACGCAACAGGATGATCATCACTATGATCAGGTATCTTTGGCTTTAATTTTCTGAGCACTTGCTGCTCCTCATCCTCTTGAGCTTTTGGTACTGGGGCCTTGTTCTTCTCAGCAGCAGGGATGTTTCTGGTGGATCTCTTGGGTGCAATAGACTTGGAGGCATGAGCTTGAGTTGTAGGCTTGGGGGCTGTCTTGGGCTTAGATGGAGCAGCCCCAGACCTTATAGCATCCCCCATGAGCTTTTGAGACTTTGGAGGTGGTGCAGCTGCCTCTTCCTCCTCCTCTTCTTCATCATCAATTCTCCTCATAGAAGGTTTTCCAAGCACCTTTGCAGTGGTAGTTCTTGCTCTCTTTTTCTTCTTGCCATCCTTTGTAGCCTCATCATCATCTGATTGCTCTATAGTGAACTGCATAGTTTCTTTGGTAGGAACTTTCCTGGGTTTGGACATAGGAGCTCTCCTAGGTGGAGCTTTCTTAGCACCAGGTTTAGTAGCAGCACCAACATACTCTTTCTTCAGAACTTTTGTCTTTGAAGTCACTTCCAGCAACAAAGTCCTCATCTTCAGATTCTGAGGTTTTCTTCTTTCTCTGCCTAGTTGCAACCTTAGCCAAATTGCTGGGTGTACTTCTGCTACCTTCATCATAGCTATTGTTGGAGGGACTAGTGGCCTCACTAAGATTCACCTGCTCCTCTGACCTGTTCTGACTGTCACTGCCTTCTGACATCTCTGAAGCGGACCCTGTGAATAGATAGGTATAGGTAGAGTGGATGAGCATCACATAGCACTGCTATTTTTGCAAAAAGTTGAGACAAAAACTTAATTTAGTTTTCTACAGAAAGGATTTCGAAGCTACCGATATGACAAACTCGGTGACACCGAAGCAACTTTAGAGTCTAAACATACAATTTCGGTCAGACCGAAATGCAGTTCGGTGACTCCGAGATGCTAGGGTTTCATAGAGAAAGTGAACTCGGTCACACCGATTAGTACACTTCGGTCAGACCGAGTAGTACATGTGCAATGGCCTGAGCCAAATTGGTGAGACCGAAATCTTCAGATCGTTCGGTCCGAGATGAGTTTGACGGAAACCTAACCCTAAGTTTTTGCATCAAATCTATTCTAATGGAGTTTTTCCGTGGATAGATTGATCTCAATCGTGGCAAGAAACTAGGCATTGATCTTTGTGCAAGAATCAGAGTAAAAGGACGCACAAAGAGATCAAGTTCGTACCCTAGCTTGGCAAAAACCTCGCTACAGCGAGAACGGCGGTGAGATTCCATTGACGGTGACGGAGACCAGCGGCAGGAGGCACTGGTGATGATGGAGACGATCCGGAGACCAGGAGGGGCGCAGAGCTGGGTAGGCGCGGTTGGGTGTTTGAAGAATTTTCCAAATTTCAACCCGCGGCGTATATATACCCAGTCACTGTTGGTGTGACCGAGTGGAACGACTCGGTGGCACCGAGATGCAGAATCGCAAGCGGTTATTGCAACTCGGTGAGACTGAACAGTTCTAATCGGTTGCACCGAGGTGAAAACCTAGATCAACTCAACGATTTTGGTTGGACCGAGGGGAAAGAATCGGTCAGACCGAAAGCCATTAAGAGGTTTTGGAAGTTTAAGCCCTTGACGGATCGGTGTCTCCTAGTGCTTCTCACCCGGAGGGTCCGAATTCGACTTGTTCAAACTTTGTGATGTAGCATGAATAGAGTTTGAGATGAGAAAAACATAGATAGCTAGAGGGAGTTTTTAGGCATTCTTGTCCATCCATTTGGCCAAAGAAAAACCAAACAAACAAAACTACAAATGGATGTACTCGAATGGAGAAAATTATGCAACCAACATGCTCACTCAATAAGATAGCAAATGAAATATGTGGCAAAGCATGTACAAACACTCTAGCATCTATCAAGCAATTGGCGATGACTAGGTCATCTATATATGAGTATATTGACCGAGGAGTCAAATGAGAACATTTGATTGTAGGTCATACTCATCGTTTAAGCATAGGTGGGGTTACCACTTTTACATAAAGCATTGTTGTGTTCACACCATTAGAGTTGCTTTAGCTCAATTCTTAGAGCAAAGATCCCCTAGATGTGATATCCCCCCTAAGAGGGATGAACTAACCTTGGGTTTTGTCGATGATGACTTCATGTAGGTGTTGAAGATGTAGATGCTCAATGTTGATGTAGATCATTTGGAGCAATCCATTGGAGTGAGTTGCACTTTCAATACCTACACGGGTTAGTCCCACAAGGAACATACAAGGATATCCATAGACATAGAGTGAAATACACATATGATGATGTCCATGAAAGCATTAGGTTACCTTGTCCCTTGTCTTACCAACAAGAGTGTTTGTGACTCCTTGAACTAGTGCAAGATATGAAAGTTGATGGCACTTGTCCTTGCCAAAGTGAATATGAGTGAAGTATGTTGGCGGAGTCACCCTCAAGAACTCTCTAGTTCTTCTTCTTTGGGACCCACATCAACTTGATGGGGATCCTTGGAGTTGTAGTCGTACTTGATGAAGTAGAACTTGATGTAGTCCTTGGAACCCACTTGACCAAGGCCTTTGGAGCTTCTTCAAATGAATCAATCTCTTCTTGAAGCTTGTCCTTGCCTTTTAGCTTGCGGTCTTGTGGTGGAAGATCATCTTGAGCTTGTGTTCCCTTGAAAGAAGTGGGATCATACTTCTCTTGTCGAGGAACCAACTTCGTCTTGGGGTATTGATCTTCCTCCCACTCAACTCCATTGGCATTGAACTTGCGTTCAAAACCAACACCTTCACTCTTCTGATGCCTTCCTTGCTTGCGTACAATTTCCTCAAATTGCTTACTTTTGGCAAGGCTCTTGTAAACACCTTTCTCTATAATTCCCTTCAATAAGCTATTTTCTTGCTCAAGTGTAACTTGGCTAAGAGAATCCTTAGTGGAATCAAGAGAACTACTAGAAGAAACAATATTGGATTTAGCTTGATTATTGTTACTACTAGAAGAAGAATCTTTCTTGCTCTTGTTGCTAGATTCTACTTGTGGCATGTAAGTAGACAAAAGTAAACACTTGACAATGTAAGAAGAACTTTTCTTATGAACATCATCATTGATTGCTTTTAAGAACCCATGCTCTTGCTCGAAATTGAGCTTTTCAAAGCGTAGCTTCTCATGAGTCTTTAAAAGCTCTCGATGATCCTCTAAGGTAGTTTCATGAGCTAACTTAAGAGTGTTTATTTCTTTAGTTAGACGCTCAATCGCCTTCTTAGCATTGTCATTTGCTTCATCTTGATTAGCATGATTAATAGCAATATCATCATAGTTTTCATCACTAGTGTTGTCAACAAGTAAATCATCATCACCTAGCAAATCATCTTCATCACTATTGAAATCAACATACTTGGGGTGTGATACCTTGGGGCCTTTAGACATGAAGCATCTTCCAATCCCTTCATTTGGTGAGTCGAATATGTCGTAGGAGTTGGATGACACAAGTGCAAGACCGGCAACACCTTCATCTTGAGTATATTCGGATTCGGAGTGATAACTTCTCTCGGAGTAGTTGTCGGAGTCGGAACCGGATACCCATTCACCAACATGAGCTTGATGTATTCGTCTTGTGTAGCTCTTTGATGACTTGTCCTTCCTTTCCGAATCCTTGCTTCTAGGAGAGGGTCTTTGTTCATAACGATCATCTCTACTCCTTCTCTCTCTTGGAGGTGATTCCTCTCTTTTACTTCTCCTTTTAGGTGAGTATTCTCTTCTTCTATAGGGAGTTGTACACTCACTAGAGTAGTGTCCGGGTCTTCCACAATTGTAGCAATTGCGATCACGACTAGAAGATCTTTTATCATTGTAGGACCTTGACTTGGAACTTCTCTCTTTGCTTCTACTCTTGTAGAACTTGTTGAAGTTCTTCACCATTAAGCTCAATTCTTGATTGAAGACTTGTTTCTCACTTGATGTTGTAGGAGCATCACATGAAGCTTTGTAAGCACCAGTAGACTTGTTGTGAAGCTCTTCCTTATCCTTAAGTGACATCTCATGAGCAACAATTCTACCAATGACTTCTGTTGGCTTGAGATCTTTGTAATTGGGCATCATTTGGATCAAGGTGCACATGGTGTCATATTTTCCATCCAAGGCTCTTAGGATCTTCTTGATGAACCTGTCGGTCATCTCTTTGTTTCCTAAGCCGGTAATCTCATTTGTGATGAGAGCAAGCCTAGAGTACATCTCAGCGACTCCTGCACCATCCTTCATTTTGAACTTGTCAAGTTGACTTTGAAGCACATCCAATTTGGATTCCTTGATGGACTTGGTACCTTCATGTATATCAACCAAAGTATCCCAAATTTCCTTTGCATTCTCAAGACGGCTGATTTTGTTGAATTCTTCGGGGCACAATCCGTTGAAGAGGATATCGCAAGCTCGAGCACTGTATTGCAACATCTTCAATTCTTTTGCGAAGGCTTCACGATCCCGTTCTCTTCCATCCTCGAAGTATTCACCTTGCAAGCGAATACGCACAATAGCCCAAATGGCGGGGTTATGACCAAGAATATGCATTTTCATCTTATGCTCCCAACTAGAAAAATTTGTACCATCAAAGTAAGGACCTCTACGGTGGTAATTTCCCTCACTAGGTTGTGAAACCAAGGCTATGATCACCAAAGCTATGGAAATCAAGGCAAATAGAGACCAAAGCTCTGATACCACTTGTAGAATCGAAAGTAGGTCTAGAAGGGGGGGGGGTGATTAGACTACTTGACCAAATAAAAATCTAGCTTGTTCCCAATTTTAAGTCTTGGCATATTTTAACAACTTAGCACAAGTCAAGCAATCAACCTACACATGCAATTCTAAGAGTGTAGCAGCAGAAAGTAAAACATTGCATATGAAGGTAAAGGGAAGGGTTTGGAGAAGGCAAACACAATGTAGACACGGAGAGTTTTGGCGTGGTTCCAATAGGTGGTGCTATCGTACGTCCACGTTGATAGAGACTTCAACCCACGAAGGGTAACGGCTGCGCGAGTCCACGGAGGGCTCCACCCACGAAGGCTCCACGAAGAAGCAACCTTGTATATCCCACCATGGCCATCACCCATGAAGGACTTGCCTCACTTGGGTGGATCTTCATGAAGTAGGCGATCTCCTTGCCCTTACAAACTCCTTGGTTCAACTCCACAATCTTGTCGAAGGCTCCCAAGTGACACCTAACAAATCTAGTTGACACCACTCTCCAAAAGGTAATAGATGGTGTGTTGATGACGAACTCCTTGCTCTTGTGCTTCAAATGATAGTCTCCCCAACACTCAACTCTCTCTCACATATTTGGCTATGGAGGAAAGATGATTTGAGTGGAAAGCAACTTGGGGAAGGCTAGAGATCAAGATTCTTGTGGTTGGATTGGAATGTCTTGGTCTCAACACATGAGTAGGTGGTTCTCTCTCAGAAAATGAGTAGTGGAAGTGTAGGCACATTCTGATGGCTCTCTCTTGAATAGAGAAGGGGGTGGAGGGGTATATATAGCCTCCACACAAAATCCAACCGTTACACACATTTGACCCAACTCGGTCAGACCGAATAGAAGAACTCAGTGAGACCGATTCAGTTTAAAATGTGAACGTTAGGAATCTCGGTGGGACCGCACGATCAACTCGGTGGGACCGATGTGCTAGGGCTAGGGCAAAACCTCATCTCGGTGTGACCGATTGCATGAACTCGGTGAGAACGATTTTAGCAATGAGTTAACAGAGAATTGGTCAGGCAAACTCGGTGGGACCAATCGCTCATTTGGGTAAGACCGAAACGTTACGAAGGGAAACAGAGAGTTTGTATTGCAAACTCGATGGGACCGACCGCTCATTTTGGTAAGGCTGAAACGTTACGAAGGGAAACAGAGAGTTTGCAATGCCATCTTGGTGAGACCGAGATCCATATCGGTGAGACCGAATTGTCTAGGGTTTCTGGCAGTGGCTATGTCAAAAGAACTCGGTGGCTTCGGATAGATCAAATCGGTAGGGCCGAGTTTGACTTTAGGTTTTGGACATATTTGGAAATGAGAAAGTGGCTAAGGGTTATGGAGCAATATCACTAAGCATTTTGAGCAAGTAGACCATTAAGCAATACCTCATCCCCTTTTAATAGTATTGGCTTTCCTATGGACTCATTGTGATCTTGGATCACTAAAATGAAAATGAAGAGTCTTGAGCTTTAGCCAATCTTTGTCCTTAGCATTTTGAGGGGTCCACATCTCTAGTCCATGCCATGCCAATCATTGAACTTTCTGAAATATTTAACTTGAATGTATATTAGTTCAATGAGCTATATGTTGTTATGAATTACCAAAACCACCCGGGGATTAGTTGCACTTTCAAAGTGTTCACTTCCATGACGATCAATGACACGTCATGGAAGTGCTTTCGTCAAGGGTAACCGACATGTGGCATCCACCGTAATGGGTCGCCGTTTATCTATCGGGTCTGGTTTTGGATCCGATAACCCGTTAACAACAACGACCAATGGCGATTTTCCACGTGTAAAATTCTCATTGGCCAGAGGAAACACGTATCAACTCGTCATTGGGTCAGATACACGCCTATGATATGTCGACACGTGCGACGACCCAGCACTGGCCCATTTAGCTTACAAAGGCTGCCTCGTTTGACTTGGTCAAAAGATAGCGGGCCGGCTCATGAAAAGCCTGTTAACTGTCTATTCACATATAGCACATTTTACGGCTCGGTAACTCACGACCCATTATGGTGTTAAAGAAATTGGCCCAACAGCGTCATGTGGGCCGTCCAGTATAATACCAGCCCATTTCATTTTCGGCCCATGTATGGCCCATGATGTCTTTCAGCTCATATGAGGCCTTTCGTATCTTTGGGCCCTTTAATGGGCCACGGTGACTCTGGCCCATTATAAATAGTAAATTTTTTATGCCCAGTAACGGCCCATGATTCACATGGGCCGTTTCCAACCCGTGTTAGCTTTCGGCCTACTGACGGCCCATACGTTCTTGGGCTCCTTTTCGGCCCTCGATTACTTATGGCCCGTTACTGGCCTATTCCCCTAATGGGCCAAACTCGACCCGTGGTTAGAATCGGCCCATTTGTGGCCTGTTAACACGTTGTGCCGTTTCCAGCGCGTCCTATATTCTGGCCCATTAACGACCCGTTATGCCTCTGACAGAATTAATCCTTTGCTGTCTTCTGGCCTGTTAACAGCCCGTTACCGTGCTGGCCTGGTACCAATTACGCCCTTTTACGGCCCATGTGGGCCCATTTATCCGACGGCCCGAGGCCCACTGAATCTATGGGCCGTTTGAGGTATTTATCTGACGGGCCATAGGAGGCCCATGGGTCCTACGGCCCGTAGCAGGCTCAAAGCTACCACGGTCCGTATATGGCCCATGGTTGTTGCGGCCACTAGCAAACCAAGGAAAAAGAAGACTAGGGAAATAAATAAGCCAAAAACTAATGCTCGGCTATTAAGGCAATTGCACATATTACATCCACTAGGCATCAAAGTTCGCCACCAGTGCAAATATAGGGAACACCCTACACTATACAAAATGGCTTGCTGTTTTCTTCAGCCGGTCACTGCACGTTATGAACAAATTTTGTATCGCAACAAAACAAATTACAACCATAAAAGAAAAGGAAGGTTGGCATAAAAGTTAATAGTCCGGCAGATGAATGCACCCCCAGAAGTTCAGAAGCTCAGTTCATTTGACCTACCTGTTATGTTTTCATGCTGTACTGTCCGATGGAGCACCATAACCTTCGCCTTCATTTCTCCTAGGCTCCTGAACAACATAGCAAATGACTGATAGTTTGGTTTCAAAAACATGCATATCTTGACGACATCAAACAATGGCTGTCCTTGTTTCACAAAGGATCTCTGTTAGGGAATGGACTTGTGTCTGGACCGCAGATATAACATTGTTTTGAGCTTGCATATCTTGATCATGAGGCAGTTTAGATGAGATTGCCTTAACAACCAACCCAGTATTACGCAGGAACGTGCTTTTGGCACTGTTAGTGGACAGGTACTGACCCACAACAACAAGAGGTGACATTGGGGTTATAGTTGCCTCGTCACCTTCAGAAGGTGGCGGTTCCACCATTTGTTCCATAGCTTGCTGAAAAGTTGAGTTTTTACATTAGTCATACCAGAACAGAAGATATTAAGGAGGCAGTAAAACCAAACAAAATAGCTTTGGTCTATATACATAACTTATTCTTGTGAACCCGTGTAAACTATTAGTTGTATTTTACTGCAAAGTACATAATAAAACCAGGTTCCAAACATATGACCATGTACCATGGCTAATGTATTGTCTATTTCTTCACATTGTATTGACAACTAAGGATAAAGAGACAAAGTTTATAATATGGTAAGCATAGAACATAAGTCATATCACAAAACAACCGAGAACAGACAAACATGCAATTGTAACATTGTGTAGACAAGTCTAGCACGGAACTAGATTACAGATCAAGATCAAAGGAACACCACTCCTCTCTTTTAAACTTTGTAAGGTGCAATGATACGCTAAGACAACTGTGTATAAAATTGAAAAGAGTAATAGACATTGGCTGCAAACCATGCAGTTCAATGCACAAGTCAGAGTAAGTAGTAGTTAAAAGGCATGAGGATTAAGGACTTACAATAGCGGCTTTGACTGGTGTAGTCATGCCCTTCATCTTGCTGGTGTGACAGTCCTTGAAGATTTCCACAACATTTGGTTCAGGTACTTTTTGGTCCTTGCGGGCTTTCTCTGCATTTGGAACAAGTCAATATAGATATGATAATATGGCACAACGAAAAGAGTGAAATAGTAGCTAATTACAAGAGCCTCGCAGTGTGCAATATAGCTACGTGATCCTGTCGTTTGCTGGAATTTCACTTTCATACGGCTGGCCTTGTTCTTTGAACAGTTCACCTACAAGAAGATAGATTTGTGAGGCACATGCGTAAATAAGAGTTCAACATGTGATCTGATCACATATATATTACGTACTTGATACTTTGGATCAGACCAGTGTTTAACGAGGCCTCTCCAGTCTTCATCCAACACATTTTCCACTGGAGATGTTTGGGCAAGTTCATTGTTAGCCTTGCCTTCAAAGTGAGTTTTCCTCAAGTTATACCGATACTGTCGCTGAGCAGGCTTGAAAACATGGGTGCATGCGTGTCTGGTTGCATCATCTTGGCTATCCAACTTGAACCACATCTATTGAAAATTATGGGAGTCTCATTACTAGCAACCTAGAAAGTATGGGACAGACCAAGACGATATTACTAATTTCCATACATAACCATACTTATAGATAAATGGTCGAGGAAGGTGTTGAACTGGGTTTCGTCTTTGTCATTCCTGTACTGAATCCATGTTGGGAGGATACGTGCATGACACCTAACGGCAACCGCTGCCTCTGATACTAACTTGGCTGACTCTGTAGCATCACATGGCCTTTTTAAACCTGCCTCAAAACTGATCTCCATTCTTCCTCCTCTAGATTTAGTTAACCTATCGAGCATTATCCTTGATGTCTGTTTCCTCTTGCGCCTAGGTGCTAGTCCAACAACGAACATAGGAAGTGTTAGTGTACATCAGACTGTGAGACTACATATAAAGAAGCATGCAGCTGTAACCTGACTCCATCAACTACCTTCTTGCTGTTGAAGCTCACAAGGTTCATCTGATCTTGCCAACTCATCTTGTGTCAAGAGTGCTTCGGAAGTAGTGTCAGGTGTCAAGGGAGCTTGGGAACGTGCTGCTAGCTGAGTTGACAAACGAGTAACTCGTGCAGCTGGTGGTACTGTGGAAGGTGTTGCAACAACTAGGGCTGTCACTGCTTGTGTGGTGGCAGCTATTAGTTTCTGTTTGGATTGTTTTGCAGCTGGTGTAGCACGGGATACCGTGTTTGTACAATTTTCCGGTGGACTTTGACCTTCTATTGCACCATCAGTACCAGCAGAATCAACATAATTCTTCCGCTTCCGTTTCCGTGCGTCCGGAGTACTAACACCATCCCCTGCCACTGTGTTCCTTCCTCTTTCTCTGTGCCATGTCAAGCCAAGCCGACAAGAAAAAGGAATAAAAATCTAGATCTTTAGAACAAATTGATGCGTGATACAGACAAACTGAACTTTGATGTTAGACAACCGCATGATAGGAGGATGAAATATGTATGAAAAACAAGACGACATGAGATAATCATAACTATGATGTGTAAACTAAGCAGAAGGCATTTCAATAAATTAGAAGCAATGCAACGGAAGGTAGACACTATATGAAAGATGCTGCAAATATCGCTCTGCCAAGTAAACAGTGTCTCGTCATAACTGGCATTTAAACAAATGTGAAGCAGTACAAGAAATAAATCATATGCAAGATGCAAACAACATCACACTACCAAGTTAAAGGTCTCTCGTCATTAGTGCCATTGCATATTCACATCTATGATGTGTAAACTAGGCAGAAGTAATTTAATCAAATTACAAGCAATACAAGCTAGACACTGTATGCAACACGCAAGACAATATCACACTGCCAAGCTAGAGAAAGCACATGGGATGCCGGTTTCGCCGGAAGACTGCCATCAGTCCCTGCCTTAATTTTTTCCTTCCTCTTTCTTAATTTTATTGCCTTGTCAAGTCAAACCCACAAGAAAAATGAATAACAATTTGCTTTTCAGAACTCATTGATGTAGGATGCTGACGAGCACTACTTTAATATAAGGCGACTGCATGATAGGACGATTGAATGTGTAAGAAAAAAGGACAACATTGCATATTCACAGCTATGATGTGTAAGCTAAGCAGAAGGCATTTCAACAAATTAGAAGCAATGAAATCTAGACACCATATGAATGATGCAACGAATATCACTCTACCAAGTTAAAACGGTCTCGTCATAAGTGCCATTTCAAAAAATTAGAAGTAGTACAAGCTAGAAAAGAATGCGAGATGTAACCTATATCACACTCCCAAGTTAAACATGTATTATGATAAGTGATTGTTGCAGGTTACACAATAGTAGTACTTTGATGTAAGAACATGGTGTGATAGACATATATTGTATGTTCTAGAAACAGGAACTCGTGTCTTATTCACAAGTATAATGTGTAAAGTAAGCAGATGGAATTCAACAAAATTAGAAGCAATACAAGCTAGACACCATACATAACATGCAACCACATATAACAGTGCCAAGTTAGAGGGAGCACCTATGATGGTGGACCAGGGGAGACGTGCTCATCATCAACACAACTACATTGAGTGTCTATGCACATGTTGTCTTGCAAATCTTCTTGGGGGGGGGGGTGGCGGAGTAGAATTTGTAGAGGCCCTCCGTTTCAGTTGTTTGGAAGGAGAACCTTTATGCACTGCCTTGCTAATTTCCTTCCTCTATTGATTTTGCATTGTCAAGTAAAACCGACAAGAAAAAGCAATAAAATTCACTCTTCAGAACTCATTCATGCATGATACTGACAATCAGTACTTTGATGTAAGGCAAATACATGATACGAGGATGGAATATGTACAAAAAATAGGACGACATGGCATATTCACAACTATTTGTGTAAACTAAGCAGAAGCCATTTCAACAAATTAGAAGTAATGCAAGCTAGACACCACATGAAAGATGTAACCAATATGACTGCCAAGTTAAAAGCGTCCCATCATAAACGGCGATTCAACAAATTAGAAGTAGTACATGCTATAAATCATATGAAAGATGCAACCAATATCACTCTCCATATACTAAAGGTGTCTCATCATAATTGATTGATGCGGGATACAAAAAAAAGTAGTTTTATGTAAGGACATGCTTAATAGACAGATGTACTATGTACCAAAAACAGGAAGGCATGCCACATTAATAGGTATAATGTATAAACTAAGCAGAATAACAAATGCAATTTAACCAGATTGGAAGAATTACAATCTAGACACTATATGCAACCACATATCACGCTGCCAAGTTAGAGGAAGCACCTGCGATTGTGGTGTAGGGAAATGCGGTCATTAACTACAGAGCTACGTTGACTATCTTCATCTAGATTTGTTGTTTCTTGAGTATCATGTGGGGAGGTTGACACTGCATTCTTTAAAAGATGATGTTTTCTTACAACAGTCCATTGGCCTGACTGTCTCATCATAAGTGATTGATGAGAGATACATAAGAACATTAGTTTGATGTAAGAACATGCTTAATAGACAGATGTAATAGTATGTACCAAAAATAGGAAGGCATGTTATATTCAAAGGTATAATGTGTAAGCTAAGCAGATGCAATTTAACCAAATTGAAAGTAATACAAGTTAGAGACCCAGCTGGAGTGGTGAGCATGATCATCGAGGACCTGAGAGCCTGGTGGAAGACGGGCGGCTTTGCCGCCATCGTGGCTTTTTAGTTGACGTGCAGGTGATGCCTGTCTGTGCTGGGCTTGTCACTAGCTCGGCCAGTGCCCTGACTAGTTATTTGGCTTCTGGTGCTCCCATGATGGTGGTTCATGTAAAAAATATCTTTCGTTATCTTAATAAAGACCAACTTCAGCCTTTTGAATACAAGCTAGACACCATATGCAACATGCAACCACATATGACACCGTGAAGTTAAAACAAGCACCTCAGATGGTGGTTCATGGTGAGCGAGATCATCAACTCTAGAGCTACGTTTACCGTCTCCATCTGTTGAACATGCAACCTTTAAAGTGCCGAGATGTGTCTTGCCTGCCAACGAAGAAAGCAGGAGAGACTTCTCTCTTTTATTTTGTGCTTCTGTCAAAGTTTGGCAGAGTCTGAAATACCCATGCATAAAAAAACAATAGTGAGAGTATGGGTGAAGTGTGTGCAGAACTAGTGCACTGTAAAAGTAGCAGATAGCTGGTGGCTGAAAAATAAATGATAGGAGACATATGATAGCTCTACAACATTGCATGGCAAACAAAATTTGATTATACTCCGTATGATTTTGTAATATATGAGCACAGGGATGGCTGGGAAATGCAGGTACTCCTCCAGCACACCACCACATGTGGTCCTATCAAAATAACAATCGACTGAAAATAAATAGGTCAGTCAATTTTTTATGAACTGTCCGCCAGTCACTGTTGACGATCTTTCTCGAACTGCCAGTGACCACCAGCCCAGACCCCTACCTCCGCCACCCCGCCCTCCCCTCGACCTCACACCACCGCCGTTCTTGGCAGCGCCCCCGGCCGACCTCCAGATGAGGCGCCAACAGCTCCTAGGCCCCACACACCCCTAAGATAAACACTGAGGCGCTGCTTCCCCGGCGTAGTAGGCGGACTAGCGCCTGTTACGCCGTGGAATGTTTCCTTTAATTGGGAATCAACTGACCAGGAATTGAAATCCAGGGGGTTGATGGACCTCTAGCTAAGGTGAAATAGTATATGAGGAGAAACCTTGTGCATTGCGAGTTACTAGGAACATATAGTATCAGGAAGAAGGTGTAGGAAGAAGCGGTCAACTAGTGTCTTCCGTGGGATGAATACCGTGCAAGCAGACACGTAAGATTTGCACGAATAAGGTAAGAGGAGTACCAGATCCGGTTGCCAGTGCTGTGTCCTCCTGATATCGTGGTGATGTTCTTCTTTTTTTCCGGGGGAACAGATGTTTTGGAGGAGGGTGGAGCCTTGGGCGAACCCATGGCCAAATTGTTGACTATGTTGCAGTGGCTGTCTGTCGGCGGAGGGGAAGCAGGTCCGAGGCGGCGAATGACGACGTAGTGGGAACATCTCTGGTGCGGTGGATGGTGGCGATGTTGGAGCGACAGCGATGAGGCGCAGGACGGCGTGGTTGAACTGGCTTGGGTACGGCGCACGTCGGTGTTCTGGAGCAGCTCGGCCTCGGCTTCAACTACTAGCTGTGGAGGGTGTTGCGGTTGCGGTTGCCGTGGACGACGACGTCGGGGTATCGGCTCCGACGTGATGGAGGAGGGTGGCGGTTGATGGGTGGGATAGGGTGGCGGACGGAGGTCGGCGGGGTTTCACGGCTGGTGGAGAGGTAGTTTTGGCACCCACAGAGTACGAATGGGGAATCAGACGGGGGGCGGCGGGGGGGGGGAGCTAAGGGGGAACCATGTTTCGGTCTGGGACGCGCTTGTTTTTTGTTTTTTAACAGATGGGACGCGCTTGTTTGAAATTTGGGGAAAGTACAAACTTTGCCCCCCTCTTAAATTTTGGACCTACTACGGGTCGGGGGTAGGACGGTAATCCCAGGTGTCCCAAATAGTGGGCGGGAGCGATTTCGGCCGAGCGAATGTGTGTTTAGGCGGCCATGGTGTATGAATGTTTTTCGGAGGCGGTTGCGTGGCGTCTAGATGAAGTTACAAACCTACCCCGGTTTAGACCTATAGACGTCGGGCTGGTAGGCTTCACGGGTCGGAGTTAGAAAAGTAATTTCCTTCTACCAAACATTGGTCTCACGCGATTTCGGGCGAGTAGAGGCTCTTTTGGCGCTTCATTCGAAATTTTGAAACAGAAGCATTCACGTTTAGAATACTCTTGAACTTTGAGGATTGACCTAAATAGATAACGTTAAATTTGACCTTGTATGTATGAAAACCTCATTAAATTATGCGCTTCGTTTTGAAATTTTGACATTTGAAAATCCTATAACTACGATTATTTTGGAATGGAGGAGGTAAATTTGAATCTATTTTGTACACGACTATATATGCTATTATGTACAAAAGCAGAGCAAAGATTGGTGCCCCCATAATTTAGGTGTGATTTACAAATGCCATGATCTCGAATTCAAATAATTGAATGGACTTCATGTTGAATTTGAATTTTCTAAACCACCTTAAGTTGAATTCAAATGTATGCTAGTTCATAGCTAGCTATTTATAATGTTCATTGTGTGACTTTTGTATGTATAATGTGCTTTACACACACAACATGAACTATACTCACGTTTATATTCGAATTGCTAAAGCGATGCATTGTCTGGAGTTCAAAATACTGACTCTATGGATCAATTATGTCGAATAATAACATAGACATGCTCAAATTTGATAGAATATAGATGTTTGATGGATCAATGACCGTTCCTTACGCAAATTGCAAATATCAGATCCCATCCTAATATTTGGATACAATTTATATTTTTAATCAATGTGTACATCCGTTTTTTACGTGTAGTTTCACTCTCCATAGGCCCCTCCTCACACACGCGCTAACTTTCTCTCTCACACATATGCGCACACGGTGTATATCCATCGGTGGTCTCTCACACACTCTCTCCCGAGGTGTCTTTCTCGCAGACATGCTCTCGATATCACCCTTCCTCCATCTCGCAACCATTTACGACGGTTTTCACTAACCTTTATCACAAGCACTCTTCCTCTCACATGCATACACACGCACAATCCCCATCGACACTTTCTATATACATAGACCTGCCTACGTGTCTCCCGCACACACATTATGTTTAGGCCTGTCTCGCACGCATTGTCTCCACCTCTATTCCTAATTGAGGAGTATGATTCTAGCAAAGCATTATGTAGGATGCCCCTTAAAGTTAGGTTTGATGAATGGTAATATCTGATATAAGGGGTTACCTCAGTCCGAGGACCTAGGGTTACAAATCCTAGCCGGCTTTGTCAGTGGACACAGAGTCCTTCACAACTCCGGTATCTTTGTCTTGTACGACTAGTCCTCCATGGGTCTCCCTGAATGCGTCACGGGCCGACCAATGTGGCGCAGGACGGAACTGAACCAAGGGCCTCACCTCGGCCCACCGGACCTCACGCGGTGACACACCCTCCGCCCCTAGGTCTCGTTATCTTCTCACACCCACACATACCAACATAGACACCACACAAAATATTTTCTCCTCGTGCCTCTATCCCCTCCCCTTGCATATACACACTCAAGGGCATCTCTCACCGTAACATCCTATTCGTCTCTCTCTAGACCTATCTCATTTCTCATGCTATCTCTCCCACGTCGTCCCACACCGGCCCCTCTATCCATGCCTCTCTCGAATACGTAATACATACACATACCCTCTCTAGGCCCTGCCAAATACGTCAACTACACATTCACACATGTTACATCACGTACCCCATTGATCTAAAAATCCCTCTCTTCACGTTTATTTCGCATACAACATTCCTTTTGAATAAAACCACACAAAGTGTGGCCAAAAAATTATTTTAGAATTTCTACATATATACAACATTAGAAAGTTATATGGAGGAGTATGAACGTTAATTTGCATTGCATGGTGCACCCAATGATATTTATTCCACACTGTGAATTTTTATATTTTTATACTATATATAAAGTTAGTCATAATAAAGAGAAACGAAGAGCATCTCTCTCTCTCCATCGCATACACCCCCTCTACGCCCCTTTCACGTACGCACACAAACTATCTCCAGGTCCTCTAAAAATACGCCCCAGCACATTCACGCATGTTTCATCTTGCTCTCGCGACATATACAGTGATGATCATTGTATTTGAAGTGAAAGCACGATACGTACATTGGACTTCAGAATTCACTCATTACGGTCACCATTTATGTTTTGTGGTTATTATACAGTCACGGGCTCACCGTACAACTCTGTATTTGCTCAAGACACAACTAGTTGACCGGTTAAACTCTCCACGTGGCACCTCTAGTGTTGCATCACATTATCTCACTACCATTGGGCCCACCTGTCGGCGTGTATAAGAATGAAAACAAACGATAAAAAAATATTGGACGGTGGTTCGAAGTCATGACCGCGGGCACAACGGGCAAGGTGGCCTTGTATTGGTATGCTGAGCCGTCTGTTTTAACACACAAGAGCTGGTGTGGTGATTATACACACATGAACTGCATGCACGCAACACTCACACGTACACATGCAGCCACGCACGCACGCAACACTCACACGTACACATGCAGCCACACACACACGCAACACTCACACGCACACACGCATGCATGCATGCATGCATGCATGCACCACACGACCAACACACACGCTCATACTCAAGTGCTCAACCTACACGTGCATGCGCACACATCAGGCCCTGACAGACACATACACAACCAGGTGGTTCCCGCGCATGGGTTGGAGTCTTGTCGCGCCTGCGTAAATTTGTGTTCTTACCTTTTTCCTATGCGAACTGACAGGTGGGACCCACAAGGAGCATGGTCAATTTAACCAGTCAACATAGTGCCACACGGACTATTTGGCCGGTCAACAGAGTGCAATCCGATGTTGAACGGTGAGCAAGTGACCGCATAATCACCGCAAAATGTATATAGTGACCGTAATGAGCGTATTCTGAAGTCCGGTGACCGTATTACACTTTTCGCTTGAAATACACTGACCGCCACTGTATTTATCTCTTCTCTCGCTCTCTCACTGGAGCCAAGTAGGCCAACGTGCTAGTGCCTAAATTGGCGCATGCCACCCCATTATTGCTCTACTGGTTTCGTAAGAGCGAACAAGCATTCACATCTACTGTACAAACTGTAGATATGAGTTACAAATGCTATGAAGACGAATACAAATATTTGAATCCACTTTATGCCCAATTTCTCTCTGTAGGCCCTCCAAAAGTACATCTCTACACGTTCTCGCATGTTACATCTAACAACTATGCAATACAACACTACTACTACTACTACTACTACACTCTAACACAATAAATCATATGTGTTTTTGGTTTTACTAGATCTCATATTGTTACTTAATTATTCAATTTGCATATATTAAAATTGCCTTTGAAATGTATGGCTAGTATCATCTACTGCGCTGGAAAAATCCCATCCTTGCCTGTTTAATCGGGTTCGTATCGATGGATCGTGCGAAACAGCAAAACTATAGTAGTACTACATGTTGGGGAACGTAGCATGCAATTTCAAAAAAATTCCTACGATCACGCAAGATCTATCTAGGAGATGCATTGCAACGAGACAGGGAGAGTGAGTCCACGTACCCTCGTAGACCGAAAGCGGAAGCGTTATGTTAAAGCGGTTGATGTAGTCGAACGTATTCACGATCCAACCGATCCAAGTACCGAATGTACGACACCTTCGTGTTCAGCACACGTTCAGCTCGATGATATCCTTCGAACTCTTGATCCAGTAGAGGGTCGAGGGGGAGTTTCGTCAGCACGACGGCGTGGTGACAGTGATGGTGATGTGATCCGCGCAGGGCTTCGCCTAAGCACTACGACGCTATTACCGGAGGAGTAAACCGTGGAGGAGGGCACCGCACACGGCTAAGAGAATTCTTGGTGTACCTTTGGGGTGCCCTCCGCCCCCGTATATAAAGGAGAGGGGGAGGAGGTGGCCGGCCAGGAGGAGGCGCGCAAGGGGGGAGTCCTACTAGGACTCCACTCCTAGTAGGATTCGGCCCCCCCTTCCTTCCAACGGAGAGGGGAAAGGGGAAAGGGGGAGAAGGAGAAGGAAGGGGCGGGGGGGGGGGGGGGCGCCCCCACTCCTTGTCCAATTCGGATTGGGCAATGGGGATGCGCGCGCCACCTCCCGTGGCTTTCCTCCTCTTCTCCACCATGGCCCATGAGGCCCATTAACTTTCCCGGGGGGTTCCTATAACCTCCCGGTACTCCAAAAAATCCTCGAACCTCATCGGAACCATTCTGGTGTCCGTATGTAACCTTCCAATATATGAATCTTTACATCTCGACCATTTCGAGACTCCTCGTCATGTCCGTGATTTCATCCGGGACTCCGGACAAACTTCGGTCACCAAAACACATAACTCATAATATAAATCGTCATTGAACGTTAAGCGTGCGGACCCTACGGGTTCGAGAACTATGTAGACATGACCGAGACACATCTCTGATCAATAACCAACAGCGGAACCTGGATGCTCATATTGGTTCCTACATATTCTACGAAGATCTTTATCGGTCAAATCGCAATAACAAAATACGTTATTCCTTTTGTCATCCGTATGTTACTTGCCCGAGATTCGATCGTCGGTATCATCATACCTAGTTCAATCTTGTTACCGGCAAGTCTCTTTACTCGTTCCATAATGCATCATCCTGCAACTAACTCATTAGTTACATTGCTTGCAAGGCTTATAGTGATGTGCATTACCGAGAGGGCCCAGAGATACCTCTCCGATACTCGGAGTGACAAATCCTACTTGATCTATGCCAACCCAACAAACACCTTCGGAGACACCTGTAGAGCATCTTTATAATCACCCAGTTATGTTGTGACGTTTGATAGCACACAAGGTGTTCCTCCGGTATTCGGGAGTTGCATAATCTCATAGTCAGAGGAATATGTATAAGTCATGAAGAAAGCAATAGCAATAAAACTTAACGATCATTATGCTAAGCTAACGGATGGGTCTTGTCCATCACATCATTCTCCTAATGATGTGATCCCGTTCATCAAATGACAACACATGTCTATGGTTAGGAAACTTAACCATCTTTGATTGATGAGCTAGTCTAGTAGAGGCTTACTAGGGACATAGTGTTTGTCTATGTATCCACAAATGTATCAAGTTTCCGGTTAATACAATTCTAGTATGAATAATAAACATTTATCATGATATAAGTAAATATAAAATAAAAACTTTATTATTGCCTCTAGGGCATATTTCCTTCACCCACGACCCACATGAACGGTTACCGATGGTGAGGAGGTCGTGGACCAACTCCTCCATTGGACTAGTCTGTGCCACGTCATCCCGACAGGTGTGCCCAATATGTCGGTTTCCCTATTTTCCCAGCCAAATTCGAGCATCAGTATGGCCTCATTAACACTCGGCCGACCTCTCTCGCTTCTAGTCTAGTAGTATCCGTAAATGACGCGAGTGGGGAGGGGGACGGACGTCGGTTTGCTCTCAACTGCGGTCCCACAAGCGAGCGAAAACGCAAAACGAAGCACGTTCCATTCGATGAGTGACGTGTAGGGTCCACCGTGCCGGGGTGCAACGCGAACGCGACAAGAGTGATGTACACCGTCCGTTCGTTATGAACTTGCATACTTTGAGTACTCCTTTTTCTGAACACAGTACAGACGCAAGCGCTCACACATGCACACATACTCTCACCCCTATGAACGAACACACGCACACCCTACCCCTATGAGCACCTTTGAGAGACTGAGTCGTCATATCTACTACTCTTATAGAAAACCGAGTTGGTGATGATGGTGTGCCCGCCATCCCGCAATATAGATCGTCCGATCTATATATCTGAGGGATAGAAAGCAAACTATGTCAATTTTGCAAAAAGATACCCCCACCCCTCTCCACATTTGCAAAAAGATACACGCCGCAAACCCAACCAAGGGAACGCACCCTCACTAACACGTGCTACCGCATGTGATCAAACCAAACTCAGCCATCCTACCGCTGACACATAATTTTTGTTCATACAGTATGTTTATCCAACCGCATGTTGGGGAAGATCCGTGCGGCCCGTGCGGTGGTCTGTTGGGGAAGAAGAAGAGGTAAGGAAGAAAAAGGGTTAGGCGACGTAGGATATTCATCCAACCGCCTGAAATGGTCGACTGACCCAAATTATGAAAGTCGGGAGACTTGCATAAATATATGTTTTTACACAACAAAAGAAAAACTATCACTGCTCGCGGAACGAGACGACCTCGTCATCTTTGGCTGCCGGCGCGAACCAGCCGTAGCTGCCGACGCGTGTCTCCACACCGTGGTTGTCCTCGGACTCTAGCTACTCGTTCACGTGGAGCGTGCGGGCGCTCTGCATGGACGCGAGCACTGCCTGGTTCACGTCCACGACGTTTGGTTCCGCCTGCAGGAGGGCCTCGATGGCAGCGGCGTCCGCGCGCTCCGCGGCGAGTTGAGCCTCGGCCGCTCGTTTCAAGTCCAGGACGTCCGGTTCTGCCTGCAGGAGGGCCTCGATGGTAGCGGCATCCATGCGCTCCACGTCGAGTTGAGCCTCCACTACTTGGTTCAAGTCCAGGATGTCCGGTTCCGCCTGCAGGAGGGCCTCGATGGTAGAGGCATCCGCGCGCTCCGTGTCAAGTTGAGCCTCCACCGCCCGGTTCACATCCACGACATCCGGTTCCTCCTACAGGAGGGCCTCGATGGCAGCGGCATCCGCGCGCTCCGCGTCGACTTGAGCCTCTACCTCCCGGTCCTCCTTTAGGATCGCCAGGTTGAACCACTGGTCCGCCTGCACCATGGGGGACCCGGACGCCGGCACGAAGTCGACGTCCGTCGTCTCATACGCATCGGGGGCCTTCTGCGCCGCAACCTCCACTATGAACATTGGATCGGCTTCCTCCTCCTCGGAGCTTGGCTCCACAGAACTCGGGGATTGGCCCGCCGCAAAGCGAGGTTGGGAACGAAGGTCTGTGGCGCCGACCGCCGCCGCGATTTTTGCGCGGCGCTCTGGCGTCAGCATCTTGTAGTACGTGATCTTGCAGCACACCATGGTTTTCCGGCGAACTAGGGGACGACTGATGCGGGATAGGGGATCGAAAGGTGGGGGAATGGGCTGGAGAGGAGGTGTGGTTTTGGGGCAGTGGTGACCGGCCGACAAGTAGCTGGCGTAGGCCGAGCAGCGAAGGTTCTGGTGTGAATAGTGGTTCCGGTGATGACTGGTTAATCGGTTTTGACTGTGCGGAGTTTGCAAAGGCGGATGGCTGGAGCCTGGAGAGTTGTGGGGTGGGATGGGACCAAAGTTTCGGAGTTTCATGTGGCAGACGTCTGGACCTCCCCACCGTTCCTGTCGACGATGAGGCGGTGACTTTGTAAATCTCAAGATGACTAGCAAGATGCCCATGCATTGCACGGAACATCATGATGCTTTTTTTTACAAAACACCTGTTGTGATTGACCCGTGAAGGAGTAATCCCATGTGTAAAAACTAATGATACATCGAGAATTTCATCAAAATAATGGCATCTCGAGAATTTCATCGAAATATGATATCTCGAGAAAGATGAGAGATAAGGTGAGGAGGAGTGGGGCGCGGTGGTGATTGGTAGTCAGACTTAGCGGAGGCATGGGGTGTAACGCCCCGAGACCGACGCTTCAGACGCCTTCCATGTTTTTCGTTATCGTCGTGTGTATTTATTTGTTTGTTGCATTCATCATCGCATCATCCGCATTGCATCGGCACTTCATTGCCGTCATTTTTCAAAACTTGCATCCGCTCGTAGTTGCGGAGTCCACCCTTGCTTTCGTTGACCGTTCCGAGACCAACATTGTTCTTCGTTTTCCCCCTTGCCTCCATGGCCTTTTGTCAAATCCCTCGCGCACGTCCGAAAGCTGTCCCGAACCAGTCCCGCTCAGTCATCACCGTTGGGTCCGGATCATCCCCAAACATCTATAAAACATATCTGTTTTCTTATTTGGACTCTCTAACCTAGTTATTCTCGATCCCCGATTATGATTGGACAAACCGGATTAACCCTACCCTAATCCCCTACCTATATATATAGTCTAACCCTAGCCCTGTCCCATCCATCCATCCTTTCCCATCGCGCCGCCACCAGCCCACCTGGTCTCCTCCTCGTCTTCCCCAACGAGCCAACCACCATCCATCTCAGATCCACCTCCCTCCGACCGCCTCCCGTGTTTTCCGCGCCACCCAAAAATCCAAGAGCTCTTCTGCAGCGTGCCTCCTCCTTCATCAGCCGCGCCGTCCCTGCCTCCTGGTCGATCCCCTCCTCCGCGAGATCGGTCACGCGCGTGGTGCAGCCTCCTCCCATCGATCCATCCCACCAACCAGAGATCCCCACGGCCCTCCTTGAGCAGCAGCATCCAGGAGCTCAAGCTCCCTTCTCTCGGTCCATGACGCCCTCGCCCCGAGCACGCAGGACCGCGCCCTTCCTCCCTGCTCTTCCTTCCCTTTCTCTATTTCTATTCCTTTCCCCAATCATCTCTCTCTGTTGCCTCCACAGGAGACCATGGCCGACCTTTTCTTTCGATCCATCGCCGCGCCTTTGTCTCCTTCAAGCAGCAGCAGCCTCGCTGCGCCCGAGCCTCCTCGACTCTTCCCGTGCGAGTCGTCGCCACCAGGCCGTTGCTCCCCTGCCTCGCTAGCCTCCCACGCCGCCGGCCACCTCTCCGAGCAGAGCCGCCGGACCAGCAGGTCCCCGTCTCGCGTCCCTTCCTTCCCTCCTGCTTCGTTTGTCTCTCCCTCTCTTATTTTCTCAGCTCTCTCTCTCTGTTCGTCGACAGGACCCGCAGCACCATCCATGGCCGCCGCCCAGAGCCGTTGCCGCCGCGCCGGAGATCCCTGACGCCGCGCCGGAGATCCCTGACGCCGCTGCTCCGCTCTGCTTCTTGTCGAGCAGAGGAGCGCGCCCGCAAACCTCTGCTTCGCCTGCTCGATCCGGCCGAGCGAGCGCCTCGCCCGAGTTGACCCCATCGTCGACCGCGCCTCACCCAGATGACTGGGTCACAGCCTCGTCAAGGCCCAGCCGCATGCCACACCGGCCTGCTGCTTCGTCGTCCACCAAGCGGGCCAAGCCCATGGTGAGCATCAGATCCAGCGCCCCCCTGTGCGCTGTTGGCCAGCAGATTCGGCCCGATTCATGTTTTTTTCCCACAGAACGATTTTAGCTATTTTTTCCAGGAACTGCAGTTTTACAGATTGCACCCTCATGTTCATGCATTTAATAACTCAACAACCGTGCATCGGATTAAAATGATTTAAACATGTAAAATGCTTAGAATTTTATCTAGTTTCATAATATGCTACTTTCATCTATGTTTAAAATGTTTAAAATGCTGTTTGCTTTAATTTGCTCAAATGCCATGCTAAAATGCTTTATTTCATAACTTAATAACCGTAGCTCCGAATTAAATAAACTATATATGTAAATTGTCTAGAAAAATGCATAGAATAACTTGGTACACTTTATTTTGCTGTTTAAAAACATTAAAATTATGTTTAGGGCAGAACAATAGCAAATTCGAAATATGCATATGAGGATTTTCCGGAATTGTTGTTTGTTGTTCTGGCCTCATTTAAACTTGCCTAAATAGTTAGTTTACTTATGCCTCACCTCTTGCCATGTTGACCAACATTTAATATTGTTGAGTACATAAACGAGAGAGAACTAAATAAGTCATGTGGTGTTTCGTCAATATGCAACTCGTTGCATATTGAGCTCCACTTAACTTGTAGTTTTGTTTGTGCACTTGCCCATGCCATGCCTCATTAAACCGGACATGCATCATACTTGATTATGCATCATGCCATGTTTATGCTTGTTGGTTTACCATGTTGTTTGCTTCTTTCCGGTTTGCTTGTCTCGTTAGCTTCGGTTTCGTTCCGGAGTTGTGAGGATTCGTTCGACTACGTCCGTTTGTTTCTTCATGGACTCGTTCTTCTTCCTACCGGGATCTCAGGCAAGATGACCATACGCTCGAAATCACTTCTATCTTTGCTTGCTAGTTGTTCATTCTATCGCTATGTCGCACTACCTACCACCAGTTTACCATGCCTCCCATATTGCCATTTAAAGCCTCTAACCCACCTTCCTAGCAAACCGTTATTTGGCTATGTTACCGGTTTTGCTCAGCCCCTCTTATAGCGTTGTTAGTTGCAGGTGAAGTTGAAGATTGCTCCATGTTGGATCATGATTATGTTGGGATATGACAATATCTCTTATTTTAATTAATGCATCTATATACTTGGTAAAGGGTGGAAGGCTCGGCCTTATGCCTGGTGTTTTGTTCCACTCTTGCCGCCCTAGTTTCCGTCATACCGGTGTTATGTTCCTTGATGTTGCGTTCCTTACGCGGTTGGGTGTTATGGGAACCCCTTGACAGTTCACTTTGAATAAAACTCCTCCAGCAAGGCCCAACCTTGGTTTTAACATTTGCCACCTAAGCCTTTTCCCTTGGGTTCTGCAGACTCAAGGGTCATATTTATTTTAAACCCCCGGGCAAGTGCTCCTCTGAGTGTTGGTCCAACCTGTCAGCCGCCGGTGGCCACCAGGGGCAACTCTGGGCTCGCCTACCGGAAGTTTGGACAATCCGGTGTGCCCTGAGAACGAGATATGTGCAGCTCCTATCAGGATTTGTCGGCACATTCGGGCGGCCTTGCTGGTCTTGTTTTACCATTGTCGAAATGTCTTGTAACCAGGATTCCGAGTCTGATTGGGTCTTCCTGGGAGAAGGAATATCCTTCGTTGACAGTGAGAGTTTGTGATGGGCTAAGTTGGGACACCCCTGCAGGGTATAAACTTTCGAGAGCCGTGCCCGCGGTTATGTGGCAGATGGGAATTTGTTAATTTCCGGTTGTAGATAACTTGACACTTGACTTAATTAAAATGCATCAACCGCGTGTGTAGCCGTGATGGTCTCTTTTCGGCGGAGTCCGGGAAGTGAACACGGTTCTTGTGTTAAGGTTGTGCGTAAGTAGTTTCAGGATCACTTCTTGATCACATCTAGCTTCTCGACCGTTGTGTTGCTTCTCTTCTCGGTCTTATTTGCGTATGTTAGCCACCATATATGCGTAGTGCTTGCTGCAGCTCCACCCCATTACCCCTTTCCTGCCCATAAGCTTAAATAGTCTTGATCTCGCGGGTGTGAGATTGCTGAGTCCTCGTGACTCACAGATACTTCCAAACAGTTGCAGGTGCCGATGATACCAGTGCAGGTGACGCAACCGAGCTCAAGTGGGAGATTGACAAGGACCTTGGTCGTTACTATGTTTCGTTTCCTGATGATCAGTAGTGGAGCCCAGTTGGGACGACCGGGGATCAAGCATTTGGGGTTGTCTTCTTTTATTTTTGGTTCCGTAGTCGGACCTTGATTATACTCTGAATGATGTATGTTTAATTTATGTATTGTGTGAAGTGGCGATTGTAAGCCAACTCTTTATCCCATTCTTGTTCATTACATGGGATTGTGTGAAGATGACCCTTCTTGCGACAAAACCACCATGCGGTTATGCCTCCAAGTCGGGCCTCGACACGTGGGAGATATAGCCGCATCGTGGGCGTTACAAGTTGGTAATCAGAGCCATCCCCGACTTAGGAGCCCCCTGCTTGATCGAATCGCTGACGTTGTTGAGTCTAGAACAAAAATGTTTTGAGTCTTAGGATTATATATATATCAGAGAGTAGGATTCTTTTTACTCCTCAGTCCCTTCGTCGCTCTGGTGAGGTATCCTGACGTAGATGTTTTGACTTTCCTCTCCTCAAATTTCACTAATTTTTTTTAGGATCACGCGGGTATCTTGGAATCGTTTCGATGGTTTCGTGACGAGAACATTGTTCTTGGTGCCTCCTGACATTTAGGGGTTGTGGCCGTGTCCCGGGGAGTTGAGCTCCGAGGTGTTGTCATCACAATTTTATCGTTGCAGTTCTGGAATACCTGAGTTTTGCCGACATCGAAAATCTCTTTTATGTAGTATTTGGTGAGATCACCTCGACGCCACCCAGTACTGGGGCGGGAGTTCGGGAGTATTGCCATAACTCGTATAACGGATGCTTTTCGAAGGTTGAGGTACACGATTTTTGGAGTTTTCTTGGTTATGTGTTGACGGATGGATACAGCTGGATCTAGGGATTGTTAGTTTGGGTGAGATATATTGCATCCCCTGTATCCCCAACACCAGATTGCATAACCAGAAAGTTTCTGGAGTTTATAAGTGGGAATTCAAGTATCTCGTAGGATATCATTCCAACAGACACATGATACGATATGGGATCTATCATATGTTTGTTTCTGGCTTATTCTGCAAGCCAAATCCTTGTTTTGTTTTTGTTGTGGTATTCGAGTTGCTTCGATGTCAAGTGTTGATTCCATACCTTATTCTAAGCGGTGTTCTCATATTTCTATGTGGATGCTAATCCTTGTTGATCATCAAGGTTGTCTTTTCAATTCTTTCCAACTGGTGTGCTTCTCTTCAAGTTAATCATATCCTTTCAATATTCGCAAGATCAATTCTAAGTTTTCTCAGCGGTGTTTGTTTCATCCATCCCAAGTCGTCTTTGTTTTCCTGCCCTCCCACCCTTTTCTTCAAGGACTCAGATTTCTAATCGGGTATCCATCTTATTGATGGGAAGTCTCTCCATTCTTTTCCGTCAATGTTCTTATCCGGTGATTTCCCATGAAGATGCTCAACAGTTTCAAGTTCATCATCCTTCGTTGTTGTTTCTTCTCCGGTGGATCCAATTCAAGCTTACAGTGTTCATCATATTCCTTTCCTCGTTTCAAATGTTTTCTCATGCCGGTGCACCTCTTAATCATCCATTTTTCGCCATTCATTTGTATCCGGAGCGCTGAAGATATCTCAGAAAATTCAAGCTTCCATTCTTAATCCGTTCAAACTATTTTGAGGTTGTTATCTCATTCAAGCCATTTAATTCAACCGGTGCAATCTCCCTTTCAAGTAATCGATCAACGATGTATCTTTTAGTGGGCCCTAACCCACAGGTCTTTTTCCAGGATCTTACCTGACTCTTCTAATTCTTTTCCGAAGTTATTCTCAATTTAATTTCAAAGCTTGACATAAGAATGGATTCCATCAGTCATATGTCTTTCTCCAAGATCTTTCAAATTCTTTCATCGTTGGTTCATCATTTCTATTATCCATTGTTCCGGAGTGTCTCAATAATTTTGGTGGTATTTCTCGTCGTCATTCTCGGATTTTGAAGACCGAAGAAGAGTTCCTCTTAAATCCTTACGCGTTCTTCCAAATATTCATAGTTCTAGCTTATGCCATCCTCTCATAATTATTTTTGATTGTGACAATTCCTTTCACCCATCCGGAGCTATTCAGAAGTCTTTTCAGTTTGATTCTCCGGAGCCCATCATCTCAGAATTATTCATTCCAGTTTTAGCTCTCGTTCCCAAACTTACCGGGATGCACGTACTTAAGTATTTCCCTAGTCAGCTCGTGATTTCTTCATTCTCTTGTATCTAAATTTCCCCAAGTATCATCATTCGTTTTCAAATTCTTACCGGTAATTCATCCCTTTACTTCATTCATTTTCAATTCTTACGGTGGTTCGTCCAAGATTCCTTTTTCTTTGATATCATATCAATTTAATCGTTGTTTCAGTCCTACCGGTGGTTCGTTCAAGACCTTCTCAAGTTTGCGCTATATCTCTCTTAATCCTTTCTACGAGAATAAGTAGTATGCCAAATCCGTTGCTTGTCATAAATCTAAATTGGTAAAGGATACGCATAACATAATTCTTGTTCTTGTTTCATCCAAGTGTTTAATTCTTTCAACCGGAGTTTGTTCGTGATATCAATATCTCAGTTATATGTTGTCCATCTTTTCTTTCCGGAGTTCCAAGTTTTCCGCATTATCTCATCGCGAAGCTCCATCTAAATCATCGCCAGGCTTCACCTTGTGTTTTCAACTTCTCTTTTTCTTTCTATCGTCCTTTTGTTTACCGGAGTTCTTCATGGAGGCTCTACACGGTGGTTCGGCAAGGATTCCTTTCATTCTTCAATTGTTCGTCAAGATTTCTCTCGGAGTCAAGATCCGCCAAGCTATACTCTAAAATAAACATGGTGTTCAACACATGTTTTGTTTGGAGGAGTTCAAGCATTTCTTCATCTTACATTCGGAAGTGCAATTCTTTCTACCTTATCTTTTGAGGTGGTGTTATGTCATTCTTGACAATTTCCCTTCATGCTTCATGATTCACATGTTGTCAAGAATGAGGTATTTTAAATCCATCAATCTCTTCATTGGAGTTATCTTGGGTTATATTTCACCTAAAGCTTTCCCTAAGGATTGTTGCTATTTATGGTGCTTATAAATGACCCAAGTTCTTCATTTGTCCTCCCGGTGAAATAAGTTTCTCGTCTCCTTGTTGATATCAATCCAATCATTTGTTTCCGTTGGTGGCAGAAGCTCACCTCATAATTTTGAGATGTTTCCATAAGCCCGCCACAAGCTTATTCTTACCGTTGTTGTTTTTCAAACAACTCCGTTCAATCCTACTTCATAAGGATGCTCTTTCAAATTCATTTATGGTAGGAGATGTTGGTTTCATTATTCATTCTATTCATTCCAACTATCTAACTATCTTGCATTGTTTCCGGAGGCATTGTGATGTTGCTCTCTTCACCCATCACCTCGTTTTGTAAAGATCATGTTCTTTTTCTTGCTTATCCATTTAACCGGAGTGTCGTGTCCTCTTTTCAAGTTCTTCCCATTTTGTCAAGTCTTGCATCTCTTTTCAACCGGAGTGCTGTCCGAATTTGTTCTTCCTTGTTCCTTGTTTATCTCGTTTCAACCATAGTGGTTTCGATTCCTTCTTGTCCATTGTGCTCGTCATTCATAGCTTTGCAACCTCCAAGGTTCACATGGTGTTCCTTGGTTCTCTTTTCTACTGGAGTGCTCTCAAATGTGTTCAACTCTGTTGTGTTCTTTCTTTCAACTTTTCAACCTCTCAAGGTTCATTGGTTTCACTCGTTTGTCAAAGAAGCAACTTTGTTTTACCTCTTTCACTTTTCTCCAGTGCCATCCTAGATCTCGGGACGAGATCCTCTTGTAGTGGTGGAGTGTTGTAACGCCCTGAGACCGACGCTTCAGACGCCTTCCATGTTTTTCTTTATCGTTTCGTGTATTTATTTGTTTGTTGCATTCATCATCGCATCATCCGCATTGCATCAACACTTCGTTGCCGTCATTTTTCAAAACTTGCAGCCCCTCGTAGTTGTGGCGTCCCCCTTGCTTTCGTTGACCGTTCCGTGACCAACCTTGTTCTTCGTTTTCCCCCTTGCCTCCATGACCTTTTGTCAAATCCCTTGCGCACGTCCGAAAGCTGTCCCGCTCAGTCATCACCGTTGGGTCCGGATCATCCCCAAACATCAATAAAACATCTATGTTTTCTTATTTGGACTCTCTAACCTAGTTATTCTCGATCGCCCGATTATGATGGAACAGACCGGATTAACCCTACCCTAATCCCGTACCTATATATATAGTCTAACCCTAGCTTTGTCCCATCCATCCATCCTTTCCCATCGCGCCGCCGCCAGCCCACCTGGTCTCCTCCTCGTCTTCCCCAACGAGCCAACCACCATCCATCTCAGATCCACCTCCCTCCGACCACCTCCCGTGTTTTCTGCGCCACCCAAAAATCCATGAGCTCTTCTGCCGCGCGCCTCCTCCTTCATCAGCCGCGCCGTCCCTGCCTCCTGGTCGATCCCCTCCTCCGCGAGATCGGTCACGCGCGCGGTGCAGCCTCCTCCCATCGATCCATCCCACCAACCAGAGATCCCCACGGCCCTCCTCGAGCAGCAGCATCCAGGAGCTCAAGCTCCCTTCTCTCGGTCCATGACGCCCTCGCCCCGAGCACGCAGGACCGCGCCCTTCCTCCCTGCTCTTCCTTCCCTTTCTCTATTTCTATTCCTTTCCCCGCTCATCTCTCTCTGTTGCCTCCATAGGACACCATGGCCGACCTCTTCTTTCGATCCGTCGCCGCGCCTTCGTCTCCTTCAAGCAGCAGCAGCCTCGCTGCGCCCGAGCCTCCTCTACTCTTCCCGTGCGAGTCGTCGCCACCAGGCCGTTGCTCCCCTGCCTCGCTAGCCTCCCACGCCGCCAGCCACCTCTCTGAGCAGAGCCGCCGGACCAGCAGGTCCCCGTCTCGCATCCCTTCCTTCCCTCCCACTCTGTTTGTCTCTCCCTCTCTTATTTTCTCAGCTCTCTCTCTCTGTTCGTCAACAGGACCCGCAGCACCATCCATGGCCGCCTCCCAGAGCCGTTGCCGCCGCCCTCCGTCCTTCGCCGCCGCGCCGGAGATCCCTGACGCCGCTGCTCTGCTCTGCTTCTTGTCGAGCAGAGGAGCGCGCCCGCAAACCTCTGCTTCGCCTGCTCGATCCGTCCAAGCGAGCGCCTCACCCGCGTTGACCCCGTCGTCGACCGCGCCTCACCCAGATGACTGGGTCACAGCCTCGTCAAGGCCCGGCCCCATGCCACGCCGGCCTGCTACTTCGTCCTCCACCAAGCGGGCCAAGCCCATGATGAGCATCAGATCTAGCGGCCCCCTGTGCAGTGTTGGCCAGCAGATTCGGCCCAATTCATGTTTTTTTCCCACGGAACGATTTTAGCTATTTTTTTCCAGGAACTGCGGTTTTACAGATTGCACCCTCATGTTCATGAATTTAATAACTCAACAACCGTGCATCGGATTAAAATGATTTAAACATGTAAAATGCTTAGAATTTTATCTAGTTTCATAATATGCTACTTCCATCTATGTTTAAAATGTTTAAGATGCTGTTTGCTTTAATTTGCTCAAATGCCATGCTAAAATGCTTTATTTTATAACTTAATAACCGTAGCTCCGAATTAAATAAAGTATATATGTAAATTGTCTAGAAAAATGCATAGAATAACTTGGTACACTTTATTTTGCTGTCTAACAACATTAAAATTGTGTTTAGGGCAGAACAGTAGCAAATTCGAAATATGCATATGAGGATTTTCCGGAATTATTGTTTGTTGTTCCGGCCTCATTTAAACTTGCCTAAATAGCTAGTTTACTTATACCTCATCTCTTGCCATGTTGACCAACATTTAATATTGTTGAGTACATAAACGAGAGATAACTATATAAGTCATGTGGTGTTTCGTCAATATGCAACTCGTTGCATATTGAGCTCCACTTAACTTGTAGTTTTGTTTGTGCACTTTGCCATGTCATGCCTCATTAAACCGGACATGAATCATACTTGATTGTGCATCATGCCATGTTTATGCTTGTTGGTTTACCATGTTGTTTGCTTCTTTCCGGTTTGCTTGTCTCGTTAGCTTCGGTTTCGTTCCGGAGTTGTGAGGATTCGTTCGACTACATCCGTTTGTTTCTTCATGGACTCGTTCTTCTTCCTACCGGGATCTCAGGCAAGATGACCATACCCTCGAAATCACTTCTATCTTTGCTTGCTAGTTGTTCGTTCTATCGCTATGTCGCGCTACCAACCACTTGTTTACCATGCCTCCCATATTGCCATTTCAAGCCTCTAACCCACCTTCCTAGCAAACCGTTGTATGGCTATGTTACCGGTTTTGCTCGGCCCCTCTTATAGCGTTGTTAGTTGCAGGTGAAGTTGAAGATTGATCCATGTTGGATCATGATCATGTTGGATCATGATTATGTTGGGATATCATAATATCTCTTATTTTAATTAATGCATCTATATACTTGGTAAAGGGTGGAAGGCTCGGCCTTATGCCTGGTGTTCTGTTCCACTCTTGCCGCCATAGTTTCCGTCATACCGGTGTTATGTTCCTTGATTTTTATTTCCTTACGCGGTTGGGTGTTATGGGAACCCCTTGACAGTTCGCTTTGAATAAAACTCCTCCAGCAAGGCCCAACCTTGGTTTTAACATTTGCCACCTAAGCCTTTTCCCTTGGGTTCTGCAGACTCAAGGGTCATCTTTATTTTAAACCCCCGGGCCAGTGCTCCTCTAAGTGTTGGTCCAATCTGTCAGCCATCGGTGGCCACCAGGGGCAACTCTAGGCTCGCCTACCGGAAGTTTGGACAATCCGGTGTGCCCTGAGAACGATATATGTGTATCTCCTATCAGGATTTGTCGGCACATTCGGGCGGCTTTGCTGGTCTTGTTTCACCATTGTCGAAATGTCTTGTAACCGGGATTCCGAGTCTGATCGGGTCTTCTTGGGAGAAGGAATATCCTTCGTTGACCGTGAGAGCTTGTGATGGGCTAAATTGGGACACCCCTGCAGGGTATAAACTTTTGAGAGCCGTGCCCGCGGTTATGTGGCAGATGGGAATTTGTTAATGTCCGGTTGTAGATAACTTGACACTTGACTTAATTAAAATGCATCAACCGCATGTGTAGCCGTGATGGTCTCTTTTCGGCGGAGTCCGGGAAGTGAACACAGTTCTTGTGTTATGGTTGTGCGTGAGTAGTTTCAGGATCACTTCTTGATCACTTCTAGCTTCTCGACCGTTGCGTTGCTTCTCATCTCGCTCTTATTTGCATATGTTAGCCACCATATATGTTTAGTGCTTGCTGCAACTCCACCCCATTACCCCTTTCCTACCCATAAGCTTAAATAGTCTTGATCTCGCGGGTGTGAGATTGCTGAGTCCTCATGACTCACAGATACTTCCAAACAGTTGCAGGTGCCGATGATACCAGTGCAGGTGACGCAACCGAGCTCAAGTGGGAGTTTGACGAGGACCTTGGTCGTTACTATGTTTCGTTTCCTGATGATCAGTAGTGGAGCCTAGTTGGGACGACCGGGGATCTAGCATTTGGGGTTGTCTTCTTTTATTTTTGGTTCCGTAGTCGGACCTTGATTATATTCTGAATGATGTATGTTTAATTTATGTATTGTGTGAAGTGGCGATTGTAAGCCAACTCTTTATCCCATTCTTGTTCATTACATGGGATTGTGTGAAGATGACCCTTCTTGCGACAAAACCACCATGCGGTTATGCTTCCAAGTCGTGCCTCGACACGTGGGAGATATAGCCGCATCGTGGGCGTTACAAGTTGGTAATCAGAGCCATCCCCGACTTAGGAGCCCCCTGCTTGATCGAATCGCTGACGTTGTTGAGTCTAGAACAAAAATGTTTTGAGTCTTAGGATTATATATATCAGAGAGTAGGATTCTTTTTACTCCTCAGTCCCTTCGTCGCTCTGGTGAGGTATCCTGACGTAGATGTTTTGACTTTCCTCTCCTCAGATTTCACTAAATTTTTTTTAGGATCACGCGGGTATCTTGGAATCGTTTCGATGGTTTTGTGACGAGAACATTCTTCTTGGTGCCTCCTGACATTTAGGGGTTGTGGCCGTGTCCCGGGGAGTTGAGCTCCGAGGTGTTGTCATTACAATTTTATCGTTGCAGTTCTGGAATACCTAGTTTTGCCGACATCGAAAATCTCTTTTATGCAGTTGCTGGTGAGATCACCTCGATGCCACCAAGTACTAGGGCGGGAGTTTGGGAGTATTGCCATAACTCGTATAACAGATGCTTTTCAAAGGTTGAGGTACACGATTTCCGAAGTTTTCTTGGCTATGTGTTGACGGATGGATACAGCTGGATCTAGGGATTGCTAGTTTGGGTGAGATATATTGCGTCCCTGTATCCCCAACACCAGATTGAATAACCAGAAAGTTTCGGGAGTTTATAAGTAGGAATTCAAGTATCTCGTAGGATATCTTTCCAACAGACACATGATACGATATGGGATCTATCATATGTTTGTGTCCGGCTTATTCTGCGAGCCAAATCCTTGTTTTGTTTTTGTTGTGGTATTCGAGTTGCTTCGATGTCAAGTGTTGATTCCATACCTTATTCTAAGCGGTGTTCTCATATTTCTATGTGGATGCTAATCCTTCTTGATCATCAAGGTTGTATTTTCAATTCTTTCCAACTGGTGTGCTTCTCTTCAAGTTAATCATATCCTTTCAATATTCGCAAGATCAATTCTAAGTTTTCTCAACGGTGTTTGTTTAATCCGTCCAAAGTCGTCTTTGTTTTCCCGCCCTCCCACCCTTTTCTTCAAGGACTCAGATTTCTAATCGGGTATCCATCTTATTGATGGGAAGTCTCTCCATTCTTTTCCGTCAATGTTCTTATCCGGTGATTTCCCATGAAGATGCTCAACAGTTTCAAGTTCATCATCCTTCGTTGTTGTTTCTTCTCCGGTGGATCCAATTCAAGCTTACAGTGTTGATCATATTCCTTTCCTCGTTTCAAATGTTTTCTCATGCCGGTGCACCTCTTAATCATCCATTTTTCGCCATTCATTTGTATCCGGAGGGCTGAAGATATCTCAGAAAATTCAAGCTTCCATTCTTAATCCGTTCAAACTATTTTGAGGTTGTTATCTCATTCAAGCCATTTAATTCAACCGGTGCAATCTCCCTTTCAAGTAATCGATCAACGATGTATCTTTTAGTGGGCCCTAACCCACAGGTCTTTTTCCAGGATCTTACCTGACTCTTCTAATTCTTTTCCGGAGTTATTCTCAATTTAATTTCAAAGTTTGACATAAGAATGGATTCCATCAGTCATATGTCTTTCTCCAAGATCTTTCAAATTCTTCCATCGTTGGTTCATCATTTCTATTATCCATTGTTCCGGAGTGTCTCAATAATTTTGGTGGTATTTCTCGTCGTCATTCTCGGATTTTGAAGACCGAAGAAGAGTTCCTCTTAAATCCTTACCCGTTCTTACAAAGATTCATAGTTCTAGCTTATGCCATCCTCTCATAATTATTTTCGATTGTGAGAATTCTTTTCACCCATCCGGAGCTATTCAGAAGTCTTTTCAGTTTGATTCTCCGGAGCCCATCATCTCAGAATTATTCATTCCAGTTTTAGCTCTCGTTCTCCAAATCTTACCAGTGCATCGCTTAAGTATTCCCTAGTCAGCTCGTGATCTCTTCATTCTCTTGTGTCTAAATTTACCCAAGTATCTTCGTTCGTTTTCAAATTCTTACCGGTAATTCATCCCTTTACTTCGTTCGTTTTCAATTCTTACGATGGTTCGTCCAAGATTCCTTTTTCTTTGATATCATATCAATTTAATCATTGTTTCAATCCTACCGGTGGTTCGTTGAAGACCTTCTCAAGTTTGCGCTATATCTCTCTTAATCCTTTCTACGAGAATAAGTAGTATGCCAAATCCGTTGCTTGTCATCAATCTAAATTGGTAAAGGATACGCATAACATAATTCTTGTTCTTGTTTCATCCAAGTGTTTAATTCTTTCAACCAGAGTTTGTTCGTGATATCAATATATCAGTTATATGTTGTCCATCTTTTCTTTCCGGAGTTCCAAGTTTTCCGCATTATCTCGTCGCGAAGCTCCATCTAAATCATCGCAAGGCTTCACCTTGTGTTTTCAACTTCTCTTTTCTTTCTATCGTCCTTTTGTTTACCGGAGTTCTTCATGGAGGCTCTACATGGTGGTTCGTTAAGGAGTCCTTTCATTCTTCAATTGTTCGTCAAGATTTCTCTCGGAGTCAAGATCCGCCAAGCTATACTCTAAAATAAACATGGTGTTCAACACATGTTTTGTTTGGAGGAGTTCAAGCATTTCTTCATCTTACATTCGGAAGTGCAATTCTTTCTACCTTATCTTTTGAGGTGGTGTTATGTCATTCTTGACAATTTCCCTTCATGCTTCATGATTCACATGTTGTCAAGAATGAGGTATTTTAAATCCATCAATCTCTTCATTGGAGTTATCTTGGGTTATATTTCACCTAAAGCTTTCCCTAAGGATTGTTGCTATTTATGGTGCTTATAAATGACCCAAGTTCTTCATTTGTCCTCCCGGTGAAATAAGTTTCTTATCTCCTTGTTGATATCAATCCAATCATTTGTTTCCATTGGTGGCAGAAGCTCACCTCATAATTTTGAGATGTTTCCATAAGCCCGCTACAAGCTTATTCTTACCGTTGTTGTTTTTCAAACAACTCCGTTCAATCCTAATTCGTAAGGATGCTCTTTCAAATTCAATTATGGTAGGAGATGTTGGTTTCATTCTTCGTTCTATTCATTCCAACTATCTAACTATCTTGCATTGTTTCCGGAGCCATTGTGATGTTGCTCTCTTCACCCATCACCTCGTTTTGTAAAGATCATGTTCTTTTTCTTGCTTATCCATTTAACCGGAGTGTCGTGTCCTCTTTTCAAGTTCTTCCCATTTTGTCAAGTCTTGCATCTCTTTTCAACCGGAGTGCTGTCCGAATTTGTTCTTCCTTGTTCCTTGTTTATCTCATTTCAACCATAGTGGTTTCGATTCCTTCTTGTCCATTGTGCTCGTCATTCATAGCTTTGCAACCTCCAAGGTTCACATGGTGTTCCTTGGTTCTCTTTTCTACTGGAGTGCTCTCAAATGTGTTCAACTCTGTTGTGTTCTTTCTTTCAACTTTTCAACCTCTCAAGGTTCATTGGTTTCACTCGTTTGTCAAAGAAGCAACTTTGTTTTACCTCTTTCACTTTTCTCCAGTGCCATCCTAGATCTCGGGACGAGATCCTCTTGTAGTGGTGGAGTGTTGTAACGCCCCGAGACCGACGCTTCAGACGCCTTCCATGTTTTTCGTTATCGTCGTGTGTATTTATTTGTTTGTTGCATTCATCATCGCATCATCCGCATTGCATCGGCACTTCGTTTCCGTCATTTTTCAAAACTTGCATCCCCTCGTAGTTGTGGCGTCCCCCTTGCTTTCGTTGACCGTTGCGAGACCAACCTTGTTCTTCGTTTTCCCCCTTGCCTCCATGACCTTTTGTCAAATCCCTCGCGCACGTCCGAAAGCTGTCCCGCTCAGTCATCACCGTTGGGTCCGGATCATCCCCAAACATCTATAAAACATCTCTGTTTTCTTATTTGGACTCCCTAACATAGTTATTCTCGATCGCCCGATTATGATGGAACAGACCGGATTAACCCTACCCTAATCCCCTACCTATATATATAGTCTAACCCTAGCTTTGTCCCATCCATCCATCCTTTCCCATCGCGCCGCCGCCAGCCCACCTGGTCTCCTCCTCGTCTTCCCCAACGAGCCAACCACCATCCATCTCAGATCCACCTCCCTCCGACCGCCTCCTGTGTTTTCCGCGCCACCCAAAAATCCACGAGCTCTTCTGCCGCGCGCCTCCTCCTTCATCAGCCGTGCCGTCCCTGCCTCCTGGTCGATCCCCTCCTTCGCGAGATCGGTCACGCGCGCGGTGCAGCCTCCTCCCATCGATCCATCCCACCAACCAGAGATCCCCACGGCCCTCCTCGAGCAGCAGCATCCAGGAGCTCAAGCTCCCTTCTCTCGGTCCATGACGCCCTCGCCCCGAGCATGCAGGACCACGCCCTTCCTCCCTGCTCTTCCTTCCCTTTCTCTATTTCTATTCCTTTCCCCGCTCATCTCTCTCTGTTGCCTCCATAGGACACCATGGCCGACCTCTTCTTTCGATCCGTCGCCGCGCCTTCGTCTCCTTCAAGCAGCAGCAGCCTCGCTGCGCCCGAGCCTCCTCTACTCTTCCCATGCGAGTCGTCGCCACCAGGCCGTTGCTCCCCTGCCTCGCTAGCCTCCCACGCCGCCAGCCACCTCTCTGAGCAGAGCCGCCGGACCAGCAGGTCCCCGTCTCGCATCCCTTCCTTCCCTCCCACTCCGTTTGTCTCTCCCTCTCTTATTTTCTCAGCTCTCTCTCTCTCTGTTCGTCGACAGGACCCACAGCACCATCCATGGCCGCCGCCCAGAGCCGTTGCCGCCGCCCTCCGTCCTTCGCCGCCGCGCCGGAGATCCCTGACGCCGCTGCTCTGCTCTGCTTCTTGTCGAGCAGAGGAGCGCGCCCGCAAACCTCTGCTTCGCCTGCTCGATCCGGCCAAGCGAGCGCCTCACCCGCGTCGACCCTGTCGTTGACCGTGCCTCACCCAGATGACTGGGTCACAGCCTCGTCAAGGCCCAGCCACATGCCACGCCGGCCTGCTGCTTCGTCCTCACCAAGCGGGCCAAGCCCATGGTGAGCATCAGATCTAGCGCCCCCCTGTGCAGTGTTGGCCAGCAGATTCGGCCCGATTCATGTTTTTTTCCCACAGAACAATTTTAGCTATTTTTTCCAGGAACTGCAGTTTTACAAATTGCACCCTCATGTTCATGAATTTAATAACTCAACAACCGTGCATCGGATTAAAATGATTTAAACATGTAAAGTGCTTAGAATTTTGTCTAGTTTCATAATACGCTACTTTCAACTATGTTTAAAATGCTGTTTGCTTTAATTTTCTCAAATGCCATGCTAAAATGCTTTATTTCATAACTTAATAACCGTAGCTCCGAATTAAATAAACTATATATGTAAATTGTCTAGAAAAATGCATAGAATAACTTGGTACACTTTATTTTGCTGTTTAACAACAATAAAATTGTGTTTAGGGCAGAACAGTTGCATATGAGGATTTTCCGGAATTGTTGTTTGTTGTTCCGGCCTCATTTAAACTTGCCTAAATAGTTAGTTTACTTATACCTCACCTCTTGCCATGGTGACCAACATTTAATATTGTTGAGTACATAAACGAGAGAGAACTAAATAAGTCATGTGGTGTTTCGTCAATATGGAACTCGTTGCATATTGAGCTCCACTTAACTTGTAGTTTTGTTTGTGCACTTTGCCATGCCATGCCTCATTAAACCGGGCATGCATAATACTTGATTGTGCATCATGCCATGTTTATGCTTGTTGGTTTACCATGTTGTTTTCTTCTTTCCGGTTTGCTTGTCTCGTTGGCTTCGGTTTCGTTCCGGAGTTGTGAGGATTCGTTCGACTATGTCAGTTTGTTTCTTCATGGACTCGTTCTTCTTCCTACCGAGATCTCAGGCAAGATGACCATACCCTCGAAATCACTTCTATCTTTGCTTGCTAGTTGTTCGTTCTATCGCTATGTCGCTCTACCTACCACCTGTTTACCATGCCTCCCATATTGCCATTTCAAGCCTCTAACCCACCTTCCTAGGAAACCGTTGTTTGGCTATGTTACCGCTTTTGCTCAGCCCCTCTTATAGCGTTGTTAGTTGCAGGTGAAGTTGAAGATTGCTCCATGTTGGTTCATGATCATGTTGGATCATGATTATGTTGGGATATCACAATATTTCTTATTTTAATTAATGCATCTATATACTTGGTAAAGGGTGGAAGGCTCGGCCTTATGCCTGGTGTTTTGTTCCACTCTTGCCGCCCTAGTTTCCGTCATACCGGTGTTATGTTCCTTGATTTTGCGTTCCTTACGCGGTTGGGTGTTATGGGAACCCCTTGACAGTTCACTTTGAATAAAACTCCTCCAGCAAGGCCCAACCTTAGTTTTAACATTTTCCACCTAAGCCTTTTCCCTTGGGTTCTGCAGACTCAAGGGTCATCTTTATTTTAAACCCCCAGGAAAGTGCTCCTCTGAGTGTTGGTCCAACCTATCAGCCGCCGGTGGCCACCAGGGGCAACTCTGGGCTCGCCTACCGGAAGTTTGGACAATCCGGTGTGCCCTGAGAACGAGATATGTGTAGCTCCTATCAGGATTTGTCGGCACATTCGGGCGGCTTTGCTGGTCTTGTTTTACCATTGTCGAAATGTCTTGTAACCGGGATTCCGAGTCTGATCAGGTCTTCCTGGGAGAAGGAATATCCTTCGTTGACCGTGAGAGCTTGTGATGGGCTAAGTTGGGACACCCCTGCAGGGTATAAACTTTCGAGAGCCGTGCCCGCGGTTATGTGGCAGATGGGAATTTGTTAATGTCCGGTTGTAGATAACTTGACACTTGACTTAATTAAAATGCATCAACCGCGTGTGCAGCCGTGATGGTCTTTTTTCGGCAGAGTCCGGGAAGTGAACACGGTTCTTGTGTTATGGTTGTGCGTAAGTAGTTTCAGGATCACTTCTTGATCACTTCTAGCTTCTCGACCGTTGCGTTGCTTCTCTTCCCGCTCTTATTTGCGTATGTTAGCCACCATATATGCTTAGTGCTTGCTGCAACTCCACCCCATTACCCCTTTCCTACCCATAAGCTTAAATAGTCTTGATCTCGCGGGTGTGAGATTGCTGAGTCCTCGTGACTCACAGATACTTCCAAACAGTTGCAGGTGCCGATGATACCAGTGCAGGTGATGCAACCGAGCTCAAGTGGGAGTTCGACGAGGACCTTGGTCGTTACTATGTTTTGTTTCCTGATGATTAGTAGTGGAGCCCAGTTGGGACGACCGGGGATCTAGCATTTGGGGTTGTCTTCTTTTATTTTTGGTTCCGTAGTCAGACCTTGATTATACTCTGAATGATGTATGTTTAATTTATGTATTGTGTGAAGTGGTGATTGTAAGCCAACTCTTTATCCCATTCTTATTCATTACATGGGATTGTGTGAAGATGACCCTTCTTGCGACAAAACCACCATGCGGTTATGTCTCCAAGTCGTGCCTCGACACGTGGGAGATATAGCCGCATCGTGGGCGTTACATGGGGATGGACGACACCGGTAGCGGCCACCATGCCAGATTGTCCCAGAGGCTTCCTTTTTTCGTTATTCAACAATGAAGTTGTGGGAGATAAGGATGAACGAGAGAGGTGCGGGTATCCTTTTGCAAAATTGCCATAGTTTGCTTTGTATCCGTCAGATGTAGATTAGATGGTCTATATTGCAAGATGGTAGGCACACCATCATCACCGAGAGTAGAGATAAGAGTAGAGATATAGTATTATAGACATAGACTAGCAAGAGGCCCATGCGTTGCATGGAACATCAAGATGCATTTATACGAGTTGTTTATCTTTTGGGAGACAAAGATGAACGAGGGAAGGCCTTATTGAAATGTGGAGAGGGGTGCGGGTATCTTTTTGCAAAATTGACATAGTTTGCTTTCTATTCCTCAGGTATAGATCAGACGATCTATATTGCAGGATGGCAGGCACACCATCATCACCAACTCAGTTTTTTATAAGAGTAGTAGATATGAGGACTCGGTCTCTCGAAGGTGCTCATAGGGGTAGGGTCTGCGTGTGTTCGTTCATAGGAGTGAGTGTATGCGTGCATGTGTGAGCGCTTGCGTCTGTACTGTGTTCAGAAAAAGGAGTACTCAAAGTATGCAAGTTCATAACGAATGAATGGTGTACATCACTCTTGTCGCGTTCGCGTTGCACCCCGGCATGGTGGACCCTGCACGTCGCTCATCGAATGGAACGCGCTTCGTCTTGCGTTTTCGCTCGCTTGCGGGACCGTAGTTGAGAGCAAACCGACGTCCGTCCCCCTCCCCGCCCGCGTCATTTACGGATACTACTAGACTAGAAGCAAGAGAGGTCGACCGAGTGTTAATGAGGCCATACTGACGCTCGAATTTGGCTGGGAAAATAGGGAAACCGGCATATGGGGCACACCTGTCAGGATGACGTGGCACAGACTAGTCCAATGGAGGAGCTGGTCCACGACCTCCTCGCCACCGGCAACCGTTCATGTGGGTCGTGGGTGAAGGAAATATGCCCTAGAGGCAATAATAAAGTTGTTACTTTATATTTCCTTATATCATGATAAATGTTTATTAGTCATGCTAGAATTGTATTAACCGGAAACTTGATACATGTGTGGATATCATAGACAAAACACCGTGTCCCTAGTATGCCTCTACTGGACTAGCTCGTTAATCAAAGATGGTTAAGTTTCCTAACCATAGACATGTGTTGTCATTTCATGAACGGGATCACATCATTAGGAGAATTATGTGAAGGACAAGACCCATTCGTTAGCTTAGCATAATGATCGTTAAGTTTTATTGCTATTGCTTTCTTCACAACTTATACATATTCCTTTGACTATGAGATTATGAAACTCCCGGATACCAGAGGAATACCTTGTGTGCTATCAAACTTCACAACATAACTGGGTGACTATAAAGATGCTCTACAGGTATCTCCGAAGGTGTTTGTTGGGCTGGCATAGATCGAGATTAGGATTTGTCACTCCGTGTATCGGAGAGGTATCTATGGGCCCTCTCGGTAATGCACATCATGATAAGCCTTGCAAGCAATGTGACTAATGAGTTAGTTGCGGGATGATGCATTACAGAATGAGTAAAGAGAATTGCCGGTAACGAGATTGAACTAGGTATAAAGATAACGACGATCGAATCTCGGGCAAGTTACATACCGATGACAAAGGGAATGGCGTATGTTGTCATTACGTTTTGACCGATAAAGATCTTCGTAGAATATGTAAGAACTAATATGAGCATCCAGGTTCCGCTATTAGTTATTGACCGGAGAGGTGTCTCGGTCATGTCTACATAGTTCTTGAACTAGTAGGGTCCGCACGCTTAACGTTCGACGACAATTTTTATTATATGAGTTATGTGATTTGGTGACCGAATGTTGTTCGGAGTCCCGGATGAGATCACGGACATGACGAGGAGTCTCGAAATGGTCGAGAGGTAAAGATTGATATTTGTATGATAGTATTCGGACACCGGAAGTGTTTCGGGATGTATCAAGTACATATCGGAGTACCGGGGGGGGGGGGGTTACCGGAACCCCCCGGGGGAAGATATGGGCCATAGGAGGAAGGCACACCAGCCCACAAAGGGGTGGCGCACCCCTACAGGGAAGGAGGCCGAATAGGACTAGGAGAGGGGGCGGTGCCCCCTTTCCTTCTCCCGCTCTCTCTCCTTCCCCCCTTCTCCCTCCAGTAAAAGGAAGGGGGGCGAATCCTACTAGGAGCCCAAGTAGGACTCCTCCTACTTGGGGCACGCCTAGGGCCGGTATCCTCCCCCTCCTTTATATACATGGGGATGGGGGCGCCTAGAACACACATCAATTGTTCCAAGCCGTGTGCGGCGCCCCCTCCATAGTTTACGCCTCCGGTCATATTCACGTAGTCCTTAGGCGAAGCCCTGCGCGGATCACTTCACCATCACCGTCATCACGCCGTCGTGCTGACGGAACTCTCCCTCGACACTTTGATGGATCAAGAGTCCGAGGGACGTCATCAAGCTGAACGTGTGCAGAACTCGGAGGTGTCGTACGTTCGGTGCTTGATCGGTTGGATCGAGAAGACGTTCTACTACATCAACCGCGTTAAGCAAACGCTTCCGCTTTCAGTCTACGAGGGTACATGGACACACTCTTCCCCTCTCATTGCTATGCATCTCCTAGATAGATCTTGCGTGATCGTAGGAATTTTTTTGAAATTGCATGCTATGTTTCCCAACAGTGGTATCAGAGCTAGGTTTATGCGTAGAAGATATGCACGAGTAGAACACAAAGAGTTGTGGGCGGCGATCTTCATACTGCTTACCACCAATGTCTTATTTTGATTCGGCGGTATTATTGGATGAAGCAGCCCATACCAACCTTACATGACCACGTTCATGAGACCGGTTCCACCGACAGACATGCAACTAGTTTTGCATAAAGGTGGCTAGCGGGTGTTTGTTTCTCCAACTTCAGTTGAATCGAATTTGACTGCGGCCGGTCCTTGTTGAAGGTTAAAATAGCAAACTTAATAAATCACCGTTGTGGTTTTGATGCGTAGGTAAGAACGGTTCTTACTAGAAGCCCATAGCAGCCACGTAAAACTTGCTACAACAAAGTAGAGGACATCTAACTTGTTTTTGCAGGGCGTGTTGTGATGTGATATGGTCAAGACATGATGTGATATACGTTATTGTATGAGATGATCATGTTTTGTAGAAGTTATCGGCAACTGGCAGGAGCCTTATTGTTGTCGCTTTATTGTATGAAATGCAAACGCCATGTAATTGCTTTACTTTATCACTATGCGTTAGCGATAGTTGTAGAAGCAATAGTTGGCGAGACGAGCACGACGCTACGATGGCGATCAAGGTGTCGAGCCGGTGACGATGGAGAGCATGACGGTGCTTTGGAGATGGAGATCAAAGGCACAAGATGATGATGGCCATATCATGTCACATATTTTTGATTGCATGTGATGTTTATCTTTTATGCATCTTATTTTGCTTAGTATAGCGGTAGCATTATAAGATGATCCCTTACTAAAATTTCAAGGTATAAGTGTTCTCCCTGAGTATGCACCGTTGCGACAGTTCTTCGTGCCGAGACACCACGTGTTGATCGGGTGTGATAAGCTGTACGTTCACATACAACGGGTGCAAGACAGTTTTGCACATGCGGAATACTCAGGTTAAACTTGACAAGCCTAGCATGTACAGACATGGCCTCGGAACACTGGAGATCGAAAGGTCGAACGTGAATCATATAGTAGATATGATCAACATAGAGATGTTCACCATTGAAAACAGCTCCATCTCACGTGATGATCGGACATGGTCTAGTTGATATGGATCACGTGATCATTTAGATGACTCGAGGGATGTCTATCAAGTGGGAGTTCTTAAGTAATATGATTAATTGAACTTAATTTATCATGAACTTAGTCCTGATAGTTTTTGCATATCTATGTTGTAGATCAATAGCCCATGCTACCGTTCCCTTGAATTTTTCATATGTTCCTAGAGAAAACTAAGTTGAAAGATGATAGTATCAATGATGCAGACTGGGTCCATGATCTGAGGATTATCCTCATTGCTGCACAGAAGAATTATGTCCTTGATGCACCACTTGATAGTTTTATAAGCTCGGTATGATGACTACTTGATAGTTTAGTGCACCATGCTTTACGTCTTAGAACCGGGACTTCAAAAATGTTTTGAACGCGATGGAGCATATGAGATGTTCCAAGAAGCTGAAAATGATATTTCAGACTCATGCCCTTGTTAAGAGGTATGAGACCTCTGACAAGTACTTTGCCTACAAGATGGAAGAGAATAGCTCAGCTAGTGAGCATGTGCTCAGAATGTCTGGATACTACAATCGCTTGAATCAAGTGGGAGTTAATCTTCCAAATAAGATAGTGATTGACAGAGTTCTCTAGTCACTATCACCAAGTTACTAGAACTTCGTGATGAACTATAATATGCAACGGATGACGAAGACGATTCCCAAGCTCTTCGCGATGCTAAAATCAGCGAAGGTAGAAATCAAGAAATAGCATCAAGTGTTGATGGTTAACAAGACCACTAGTTTCAAGAAAAAGGGCAAGGTAAAGAAAGGGAAACTTCAAAAAGAATGGCAAGAAAGTCGCCACTCCCATGAAGAATCCCAAAGCTAGACCTAAGCCTGAAACTGAGTGCTTCTACTGCAAAGGAAATGGTCACTGGAAGTGGAACTGCCCTAGATACTTGGTGGATAAGAAGGATGGCAAAGTGAATAAAGGTATTTTTGATGTACATGTTATTGATGTGTACTTTACTAGTGTTTATAGCAACCCCTCGGTATTTGATACTAGTTCAGTTGCTAAGAGTAGTAACTCAAAACGGGAGTTGCAAAATAAACAGAGAAAAGTTAAGGACGAGGTGACGATGTGTGTTGGAAGTAATTCCAAGGTTGATACGATCACCATCGCACACTCCCTTCTGGATTAGAATTGAACCTAAACAAATGTTATTTGGTGTTTGCGTTGAGCATTAATATGATTAGATCGTGTTTATTTGTAGCGACCCGACCCGAATGGATCAAGTCTCTGTGCTTAAGTGTCATCCCTGGATCGGTATGCTGACACACATAGTACTCGAGGATTTATAACAGAGGTAAATCACATGTATAAAGTAATGTAAATACTATTACCTCAATCCAAATAGCGGAAGTAACAAGGTTGTGGATTCCCATCAACACCAACGGCAAAGTTGAGTGTAGAAATCGTAACCCTAACGTATCACTTACTCGTCGTAAGAATCCTGCAACATGAAACGTTGCAGCCCGAAAAACGGGTCAGCACATGGAATATGCTGGCAAATACACACCATAGAGAAATGATGAACAAAGGCTTTCACTACATGCATATATGGCTGGTGGAAAAGCTCTATGGTTATAATGTTTTTGCGAAAAGCCAATTTTTCCCTACTGCAAAGGAATAAATTTTATTTAACTATCATGGTGGTTGTGAAACATTGAGATGGTTGACAGCATCCCAATCCCAATTAAGTATCATCATTAACCCAACAAGTTTAATTAAAGTAACATGATGAGATCAACATGATAATCCAAGTACCAGATACTCAAGTTGTCCATAACCGGGGACACGGCTAATCATGATTAGTTTGTACACTCTGCAGAGGTTTGTGCACTTTTCCCCACAAGACTCGATCGCCTCCGCTTGATTCTCGCACTACATGATGTTTGAGAAACGGATGACCGAGACACAGTCTTTCAGAAGTGTTAGCACCTTACGATGGGTAGACCGATACACCTACATCCCCTACATCTGCTAGTCTACCACTGTAAGAGTTCACACAACTTAATCAACTATGCTAGAGCCCATAATAGCTTGTGGCTGCACACGGAAGTTTCTAGCATGAATAATCTCATGATCCCTTTGAACCTGGGTGGCGGTCCAAAAGAAAACAGGCAATCCTGGAATACCCAGGTACCTCAATCCACCCAGATGTGAGTTTTAGTTGCCACCTTAAGTTTAACCATATATTAACAATCTCACATCTGTCATGGATATCTCTCAAACCCAATCCACGTCTACAAGCATAGCATAGCAATATAAGCAACGTAGAAGTAACTCCCAAGGGTTTGATAATAAAACAGGTGATAGGTACTACCTCAACTACTTCCCGATACCCACAATTTAATTAGATCCTAACCATGCAATGTTTGAGGGTTGATCTAATGCAACAAAATGGGGTAGTAAAGGGGTATGATCAAAGTGTTACTTGCCTGCAATGTTGATGAAGATGATTCGCACTCAAACTCTTGATAGTTCTACTCGTCACACTCCGGTCAATCTATCGTAAGCAAGCAATGGTAACGATACATAAGCAATCACTCAAAAGATCGGGAAGAATGAAGAAGACGATTCGGAAAACATCAAAACCAAACAAATAACTCTTGCAACATAAAACAATTTCTAACAGTACCAAAATTATATGAATTTGGCCTTATCAGAAAGTTTAGGTCAAGAGCTTCGATTTGCAAAAAGAATCAACTAAATCGGAGCTACGAAACTCAAGTTACGATCAAAAGAAGATTCAAATTCAAATCTGATCTAATTCAAATTTTAAAATTTCAAAAACATGTTTGAGTTGGATTACTGGATAGAGGGGATCATAATGAAGAAATTGGCGCTGGTTTTGTTGGATTTGGATAAACTGGCAAGAAGTTGTGATGGTTTGAAACAGAGGGACTAATCTGTAAAAAATAAAACTACGAATAGGTCCCTGGCAGAAATTAAAAAGAAAAGGAAAAATTTTAAAAGCGAACATTCACTATGGGAAGCTAATGAATGAAAACCGTTCGCTCCAGATCTAATCTCAGGAGCGTTCACTAATTAGAGGAAGAAAAAAAAACAAACCTAGACCTAATCCTAGCCGTAGAAGGGGAATCGGACGGACGAGGCGGCTCCGGGCTCCGGCGACTTACTGCGGCGGCGGACAGCGTCGGCGGCGGCTCGGGTGTGGTCAGGGCGACGACTCCGGTGGTCCTCTAGCCCGGGCGAGACCACGGGGAGGCGCGGCTCGACGAGGCGAAGGCGATGGCGGTGTCGGCGGTGGTCGAGGGCGATGGCTGCGCGAGCGGGCGGCGGTGCGGATCTTGGCGGCGGCGGCTCGGCGAGTGCGGCGGTGACTTGCCAGGAGAAAGAGAGAGATCAGGGCCCGGGGCTCCGGCTTTATAGGAGGGCGGGGCGGCTCCGAGGCGTGGAGGAGGGGCAACGGAGAGGCGGCGGAGGGAGTCCTGCACGGGCACGGGCGGCGGCGGCGATTCCGTGGCGGAGGCGGACTCCACCGGAGTCGGGGACGGGCGCGGGCGCGCTGGGCCGTGGCCTAGCTGGAGCTGGGCCGGCCCAGTCGGCGGAGAGCGGGAGAGAGAGAGAGAGCACTGCTGGGCTTCGGCCTGGCACTGTTCGAAGAGTTTTTTTAAAAAAAACACAGACAAACTAAAATAAAACAAAAGAAAATAGAAGCAAAATATAATATAGGCATATTATATATCAAAATTTTCGGAAAAAGATTTTCTACAACGTGAACATTTTTCTAGCATCACATAAAGTACACAGAAATTGAAATAAAGCAAAGAGTGCTGCTGGTTCAATAAAACCTAATAAAAATCATTTTAAAAATACCAAAATTAATTCAAATTTATTTCTCTCCAATTTTCTGATGTAGGAAATCATGTTAACCTATTTTCATATAGTTTATTTTTGAATAAAAATAATTTGAATAAAACCCAAATAACTCCAAATTTGAAAATAAATTCAAAGGGACTTTGAATTTAATTCTTTTAAACTTCCAACTCATATTTCATATCTTTTGAAGAAGTCATTTTATCTTCTCTCATGAAAATCATTGAGTTGCTTGAAGTTTCTGAATTGGAAATATTTTCAAATGATATTCAAATATTTTCAACACCCCTTTTCATTTAAATAAATGGAAGAAGTCATGTCATCTTCTCTCATACAAAGCTTCAAAAGGGGCCATCTTCAAACTGGCTTGGTAACTGTTGTTGTATGAGAACTCCGCGTAAGGTAGATTATCATCCCTACTAGATCCATAATCTAGTGCACACGCTCTCAACATGTCCTCCAGAATCTGATTGACTCTCTCGGTCTATCCATCTGTCTGCGGATGAAAGGCTGTACTGAACTCTAGCCTAGTACCCAAAGTCTGGTGCAGCTAATTCCAAAACTTTGAGGTAAACTATGTTCCTCTATCTGATGCGATGGTCCTCGGAACTCCATGCAGACATACGGTCCTGGTCATATATATCTTGGCCAACTTCGCACTTGTATAGGTGGTTTTCACTGGGATAAAGGGAGCCACTTTGGTCAAGCGAATCAACTACTACCCAGATAGAATCATATCCCGATCGGGTTCTGGGAAATCCGGTAATGGAATCCATGCCAAGCTTATCCTACTTCCATTCGGGTATCGGCATGGGCTGTAGTAATCCGGTTGGCTTCTGATACTCTGCCTTTACTCTCTGGCATACATCACCTACGACTACATACTCCGCAATATCCTTCTTCATACCAGTCCACCAGAAACGCTCCTTCAAATACAAATACATCTTGGTGTTTCCAGGGCGAATTGAGTATGGTGAGTCATGAGCCTCCTGAAGTATTAACTTCCTGATCTTTGCATTATTGGGCACATATACACGGTCCTCGAACCATAAGGTGTCGTGTTCATCCTTACGAAAACCTCTGGCCTTTCCTTTGCTCATTCTCACTTTTATCTCGACAATCTCTTTGTCATCCTTCTGAGCTTCACGGATCTTTCCCAACAATGTAGACTGAACTTCCATTGCTGCAACAAAACCTTTGGGAACAATCTCCAACCGAAGTTCCCTGAGATCCTCGGCTCATTCCTTTGGCAATCCTCCGCTTATGAGGGTATTTGTCCTTGTTTTCTTTATGGTTGTGTCCTATTTCTCCACAAAGCTTGTATGCACAAGGTTTCTTCATATCCTTTCCATAAGGCCTCAATTTCTGGGACACAAGCCAAGACTTTAACAAAGTCCACTTAAATTCCTTCCAAGTGGTTACTCCTTGCCATCCATTGATGGTTTGGTACATCCTCTACCAGGTAGTGGCACCTCTTTCAAAGCACTCAAGAGTACGTTGGGTCATATCCTTTCCGGCTATAAGGTTATTCTCCATGTGATCATTTATGTTCTGTATCCATCGGTCCGTCTCCAATTGACTCATCGGTCCACCAAATATAAGCTCATCTTCATTCATCCTCTATTGGGTCCATGGGTTTGGAGTGGGGTAGGAGAGGTCAAGAGGGATACACACAATGCAAACAATAGTTTTGAAAAGACAGATTTTTATTGTGGCTGTCGGAAAAACATCAAACAAATGACAGCTCACAAACGTCACATCTAACGTAAGTGTATAACAGGGGTTTGGTCTTCTAAAGGTCAATAAATCTTCAAAGTCGCCAAACTCTTCAATTCTTGTTCATGTCTCCGATGGCTTCTTCCGATCGTGCTTGTCCTTCTCAAGCTCTTTTGCCATATCATCTCTGTTGACGCGAAGTCTCTCGTGGCGTCCTTTAATAATTGCTTTCCAAACTTCTAGATTTCAACATCCTTGGCATGAACCATAGTCCTACTGTCCTTCAGTTCCTGACGAATTTCCGGTATCTCGAAATTTTGCTCCTCCAGCTTGGCTACTTCCAGCTTCTAGGTCCTGAGTTCTTCATGAAATGCTTCCTTTCAAATATGGCTTCTTGTATCTCCATCTTAACTTCTTGACGTAACACTCCAGATCCTGGTGATACACCGGCTAAGGTTAACACTTCATCTTGCTGATAGGTGCTCCATCAGCCTTCTACCATCCAATCCTTCCATGCATATGCATGCTTAACTCAGCACGGTGACAATAGCATAAGCGGGCGATAACATCATGGATAGCCGTGTTTCTGCTCTTGTCTTTTCCATGAGCTATCTCTCCATAGTTGATATCTCCTGCCTTAGGGTTTTCCTTGACAGAACTTTGAGTTTTTTAACTCTCCATGCTCCGGTCTTTCTTCGATACACCTTGATCTCAGGTATTGACAGCTTCCATAGTCTGCCAAGTTCCATAGGGGTAGCCTTACTAGGTCAAATCTGGGAATTCTTCAGAGCCTTCAAATTCTCCTAGTCTTCGGAGTCTTCAACCACTATAGTTTCCATTGTCATAATGTATGGTAAAATCCTCTTCATTCCGAATGGCCTTAGTTATCCGATTTCTTGTACTCCTTGGAGTGGTCTCATCCGTCGAATCTTCGAGTGGTCCAAAGGGAAAAGGGGTATGGTCTCACTTAAAGGGAATGTTTGAATATGCTCAGAAGAGAAAAGAGGTAAAAGATCTTTCTGAAAAAGAAGGTTTTAGAGAAAATCCTTCCTATGGGCTTCCCAGTTTCTAGGGTCACGTCCTACAGTCAACATGTGCTCTGATACCATCTTGTAGCGACCCGACCCGAATGGATCAAGTCTCTGTGCTTAAGTGTCATCCCTGGATCGGTATGCTGACACACACAGTACTCGAGGATTTATAACAGAGGTAAATCACATGTATAAAGTAACGTAAATACTATTACCTCAATCCAAATAGCGGAAGTAACAAGGTTGTGGATTCCCATCAACACCAACGGCAAAGTTGAGTGTAGAACTCGTAACCCTAACGTATCACTCACTCGTCGTAAGAATCCTGCAACATGAAGCGTTGCAGCCCGAAAAACAGGTCAGCACATGGAATATGCTGGCAAATACACACCATAGAGAAATGATGAACAAAGGCTATCACTACATGCATATATGGCTAGTGGAAAAGCTCTATGGTTATAATGTTTTTGCGAAAAGCCGATTTTTCCCTACTGCAAAGGAATAAATTTTATTTAACTATCATGGTGGTTGTGAAACATTGAGATGGTTGACAGCATCTCAATCCCAATTAAGTATCATCATTAACCCAACAAGTTTAATTAAAGTAACATGATGAGATCAACATGATAATCCAAGTACCAGATACTCAAGTTGTCCATAACCGGGGACACGGCTAATCATGATTAGTTTGTACACTCTGCAGAGGTTTGTGCACTTTTCCCCACAAGACTCGATCGCCTCCGCTTGATTCTCGCACTACATGATGTTTGAGAAACGGATGACCGAGACACAGTCTTTCAGAAGCGGTAGCACCTTACGATGGGTAGACCGATACACCTACATCCCCTACATCTGCTAGTCTACCACTGTAAGAGTTCACACAACTTAATCAACTATGATAGAGCCCATAATAGCTTGTGGCTGCACACGGAAGTTTCTAGCATGAATAATCTCATTATCCCTTTGAACCTGGGTGGCGGTCCAAAAGAAAACAGGCAATCCTGGAATACCCAGGTACCTCAATCCACCCAGATGTGAGTTTTAGTTGCCACCTTAAGTTTAACCATATATTAACAATCTCACATCTGTCATGGATATCTCTCAAACCCAATCCACGTCTACAAGCATAGCATAGCAATATAAGCAACGTAGAAGTAACTCCCAAGGGTTTGATAATAAAACAGGTGATAGGTACTACCTCAACTACTTCCCGATACCCACAATTTAATTAGATCCTAACCATGCAATGTTTGAGGGTTGATCTAATGCAACAAAACTGGGTAGTAAAGGGGTATGATCAAAGTGTTACTTGCCTGCAATGTTGATGAAGATGATTCGCACTCAAACTCTTGATAGTTCTACTCTTCACACTCCGGTCAATCTATCATAAGCAGGCAATGGTAACCATACATAAGCAATCACTCAAAAGATCGGGAAGAACGAAGAAGACGATTCGGAAAACATCAAAACCAAACAAATAACTCTTGCAACATAAAACAATTTCTAACAGTACCAAAATTATATGAATTTGGCCTTATCAGAAAGTTTAGGTCAAGAGCTTCGATTTGCAAAAAGAATCAACTAAATCGGAGCTACGAAACTCAAGTTACGATCAAAAGAAGATTCAAATTCAAATCTGATCTAATTCAAAATTTAAAATTTCAAAAACTTGTTTGAGTTGGATTACTGGATAGAGGGGATTATAACGAAGAAATTGGCGCAGGTTTTGTTGGATTTGGATAAACTGGCAAGAAGTTGTGATGGTTTGAAACAGAGGGACTAATCTCTAAAAAATAAAACTACGAATAGGTCCCTGGCAGAAATTAAAAAGAAAAGGAAAAATTTAAAAAGCGAACGTTCACTATGGGAAGCTAATGAATGAAAACCGTTCGGTCCAGATCTAATCTCAGGAGCGTTCACTAATTAGAGGATAACGATTCGAAAAGAAAAAAAACAAACCTAGACCTAATCCTAGCCGTAGAAGGGGAATCGGACGGACGAGGCGGCTCCGGGCTCCGGCGACTTACCGCGGTGGCGGACGGCGTCGGCGGCGAGGAAAACGGCGATGGCGGCTCGGGTGTGGTCAGGGCGACGGCTCCGGTGGTCCTCTTGCCCGGGCGAGACCACGGGGAGGCACGGCTCGACGAGGCGAAGGCGATGGTGGTGTCGGCGGTGGTCGAGGGCGATGGCTGCGCGAGCGGGCGGCGGTGCGGATCTCGGCGGTGGCGGCTCGGCGAGTGCGGCGGTGACTTGCGAGGAGAAAGAGAGAGATCGGTGCCCGGGGCTCCGGCTTTATAGGAGGGCGGGGCGGCTCCGAGGCGTGGAGGAGGGGCAACGGAGAGGCGGCCGAGGGAGTCCCGCACGGGCACGGGCGGCGGCGACGATTCCGTGGCGGAGGCGGACTCCGCCGGAGTCAGGGACGGGCGCGGGCGCGCTGGGCCGGCCCAGTCGGCGGAGAGCGGGAGAGAGAGAGCAGTGCTGGGCTTCGACCTGGCATTGTTCGAAGAGTTTTTTTTTTAAAACACAGACAAACTAAAATAAAACAAAAGGAAATAGAAGCAAAATATAATATAGGCATATTATATATCAAAATTTTCAGAAAAAGATTTTCTACAATGTGAACATTTTTCTAGCGTCACATAAAGTACACAGAAATTGAAATAAAGCAAAGAGTGCTGCTGGTTCAATAAAACCTAATAAAAATCATTTTAAAAATACCAAAATTAATTCAAATTTATTTCTCTCCAATTTTCTGATGTAGGAAATCATGTTAACCTATTTTCATATAGTTTATTTTTGAAGAAAAATAATTTGAATAAAACCCAAATTACTCCAAATTTGAAAATAAATTCAAAGGGACTTTGAATTTAATTCTTTTAAACTTCCAACTCATATTTCATATCTTTTGAAGAAGTCATTTTATCTTCTCTCATGAAAATCATTGAGTTGCTTGAAGTTTCTGAATTGGAAATATTTTCAAATGATATTCAAATATTTTCAACACCCCTTTTCATTTAAATAAATGGAAGAAGTCATGTCATCTTCTCTCCAGGGTTTTCTGATGAAAAGAATTTGAATTCATGGAGATCATAAAAGCAAAATGAAAGTTTGGGAAAGTCCTTTTATTCCCTCTCATTTAACTTTCAAAAGATTTTGAATTCACTCACTTTCAGTCAATCAATCACACAACAATCCAACAAACAATCAAATCTATCTATTTATTATAACATTCCAAAATTTACAATTTTGGGATGTTACATTATTGCAACACGGTTATTCATGTAAGTCAAAGAATAATTGTTGTTCTATTTATATGAATAAATCCTTCTATGGTGATATACCCAATGTGAATGGTTTGTTGAATCTCGATCGTGGTGATACAAATATTCATAATATTGATGCCAAAGATGCAAAGTTAATAATGATAGTGCAACATATTTGTGACACTGCCGTTTAGGTCATATTGGTGTAAAGCGCATGAAGAAACTCCATGGGGGTGGACTTTTGGAATCACTTGATTATAAATCATTTGATGCTTGCGAACCATGCCTCATGCATGGGTAAGATGACTAAAACTCCGTTCTCCAAAACAATGGAGCGAGCCACTGACTTATTGGAAATAATACATACCGATGTATGCGGTCCGATGAGTGTTGAGGCTCGCGGCGGGTATCGTTATTTTCTGACCTTCACAGATGATTTGAGCAGATATGGGTATATCTACTTAATGAAACACAAGTCTGAAACATTTGAAAAGTTGAAATAATTTCAGAGTGAAGCGGAGAATCATCATGACAAGAAAATAAAGTTTGTACAATCTGATCGCGGAGGTGAATATTTGAGTTACGGGTTGGGACTTAATTTAAAATAATGTGGAATAGTTTCACAACTCATGCCACCTAGAACACCACATCGTAATGGTGTGTCCGAATGCCGTAACCGTACTTTATTAGATATGTTGAGATCTATGATGTCTCTTACCGATTTACCACTATCATTTTGGGGTTATGCATTAGAGGCAGCTGCATTCACGTTAAATAGGGCACCATCTAAATCCGTTAAGACGACACCATATGAACTATGGTTTGGCAAGAAACCTAAGATGATGTTTCTTAAAGTTTGGGGTTGCGATGCTTATGTGAAATAGCTTCAGCCTGATAAGCTCGAACCCAAATCGGAGAAGTGTGTCTTCATAGGATACCCAAAAGAAACTGTTGGGTACACCTTCTATCACAGATCCGAAGGAAAGATCTTTGTTGCTAAGAATGGGTCCTTTCTAGAGAAGGAGTTTCTCTCGAAAGAAGTGAGTGGGAGGAAAGTAGAACTTGATGTGGTAATTGTACCTTCTCTCGAATTGGAAAGTAGCTCATCACAGAAAACCGTTCCCGTGATGCCTACACCAACTAGAGAGGAAGCTAATGATAATGATCATGAAACTTCAGATCAAGTTACTACCAAACCTCGTAGGTCAACCAGAGCACGTTCCGCACCAGAGTGGTAAGGTAATCCTGTCCTGGAAGTCATGTTACTAGACCATGACGAACCTACGAACTACGAGGAAGCGATGATGAGCCCAGATTCTGATAAATGGATCGAGGCCATGAAATCTGAGATATGATCCATATATAAGAACAAAGTGTGGACTTTGGTGGACTTGCCCGACGATCGGCAAGCCATTGAGAATAAATGGATCTTCAAGAGGAAGATAGATGCTGATGGTAGTGTTACTATCTACAAAGCTCAAATTGTCGCAAAAAGTTTTTCGACAAGTTCAAAGGTGTTGACTACGATGAGATTTTCTCACTCGTATCGATGCTTAAGTCTGTCCTAATCATGTTAGAAATTGCCGCATTTTATAAAATCTGGCAAATGGATATCAAAACTACATTCCTTAATGGATTTATTAAAGAAGAGTTGTATATGATGCAACCAGAAGGTTTTGTCAATCCTAAAGGTGCTAACAAAATGTGCAAGCTCCAGCAATCCATCTATGGACTGGTGCAAGCATCTCGGAGTTGGAATATACGCTTTGATGAGTTGATCAAAGCATATAGTTTTATACAGACTTGCGGTGAAACCTGTATTTACAGGAAAGTGAGTGGGAGCACTACAACCTTTCTGATAAGTATAGGTGAATGACATATTGTTGATCGGAAATGATGTAGAATTTTCTGGAAAGCATAAAGGAGTGTTTAAAAGGAGTTTTTGAAAGAAATACCTCAGTGAAGCTGCTTACATATTGGGCATCAAGATCTATAGAGATAGATCAAGACGCTTGATAAGATTTTTTCAATGAGTGCATACCTTGACAGGATTTTGAAGTAGTTCAAAATGGAACAGTCAAATAAGGAGTTCTTGCCTGTGTTGCAAGGTGTGAAGTTGAGTAAGACTCAAAACCCGACCACGGCAGAAAATGTAAAGAGAATGAAATTCATCCCCTAGGCCTCAGTCATAGGTTCTATAAAGTATGCTATGCTGTGTACCGGACCTATTTTGTACCTTGCCAGGAGTTTGGCGAAGGGAGTACAATAGTGATCTAGGAGTAGGTCACTGGACAACAGTCAAAATTATCCTTAGAGGACTAAGGAAATATTTCTCGGTTATGGAGGTGATAAAGAGTTCGTCGTAAAGAGTTATGTCGATGCAAGCTTTTTGACACCAATCTAGATGACTCTGAGTCTCGATCTGGATACATATTGAAAGTGGGAGCATTTAGCTAGAGTAGCTCCCTGCAGAGCATTGTAAACATAGAAATTTGCAAAATACATACTGATCTGAATATGTCAGACCCGTTTACTAAACCTCTCTCACAAGTAAAACATGATCACACCTTAGTACTCTTTGGGTGTTAATCACATGGTGATGTGAACTAGATTACTGACTCTAGTAAACTCATTGGGTGTTGGTCACATGGCGATGTGAACTATGGGTGTTAATCACATGGTGATGTGAACTATTGGTGTTAAATCACACGGCGATGTGAACTAGATTATTGATTCTAGTGCAAGTGGGAGACTGGAGGAAATATGCCCTAGAGGCAATAATAAAGTTGTTATTTTATATTTCATTATATCATGAGAAATGTTTATTATTCATGCTAGAATTTTATTAACCGAAAACTTGATACATGTGTGGATACATAGACAAAACACCGTGTCCCTAGTATGCCTCTACTGGACTAGCTTGTTAATCAAAGATGGTTAAGTTTCCTTAACATAGACATGTGTTATCATTTGATGAATGGGATCACATCATTAGGAGAATGATGTGACAGACAAGACCCATCCATTAGCTTAGCATAATGATTGTTTAGTTTTATTGCTATTGCTTTCTTCATGACTTATACTTATTCCTTTGACAATGAGATTATGCAACTCCCGGATACCGGAGAAATACCTTGTGTGCTATCAAACGTCACAACATAACTGGGTGATTATAAAGATGCTCTACAAGTATCTCCGAAGGTGTTTGTTGGGTTGGCATAGATCGAGATTAGGATTTGTCACTCCGAGTATCGGAGAGGTATCTCTGGGCCCTCTTGGTAATGCACATCATGATAAGCCTTGCAAGCAATGTTACCAATGAGTTAGTTGCGGGATGATGCATTACGGAATGAGTAAAGAGACTTGCCGGTAACGAGATTGAACTAGGTATAAGGATACCGATGACAAAGGGCATGACGTATGTTGTCATTACGGTATGACCAATAAAGATCTTTGTAGAATATGTAGGAACCAATATGAGAATCCAGGTTCCGCTATTGGTTATTGACCGGAGAGGTGTCTCGGTCATGTCTACATAGTTCTCGAACCCGTAGGGTCCGCACGCTTAACGTTTGATGACGATTTGTATTATATGAGTTATATGTGATTTGGTGACCGAATGTTGTTCGGAGTCCCGGATGAGATGACGGACATGACGAGGAGTTTCGAAATGGCCGAGAGGTAAAGATTGATATATTGGATGATAGTATTCCGACACCGAAAGTGTTTCGGAATGTATTGGGTACATATCGGAGTACCGGGGGGGTTACCAGAACCCCCAGGGGGAAGATATGGGCCATACGAGGGAGGCACACCAGCCCACAAAGGGGTGGCGCGCCCCCCATAGGGAAGGAGGCTGAATAGGACTAGGAGAGGGGGCGGCGCCCCCTTTCATTCTCCCCCACTCTCTCCTTCCCCCTTTCGTAAAAGGAAAGGGGGAGGGGGCGAATCCTACTAGGAGCCCAAGTAGGGCTCCTCCTACTTGGGGCGCGCCTAGGGCCAGTCTCCTCCCCCTCCCTCCTTTATATACGTGGGGAAGGGGGCTCCTAGAACACACATCAATTGTTCCAAGCCGTGCGCGGCGCCCCCCTCCACAGTTTACGCCTCTAGTCATATTCACGTAGTGCTTAGGCGAAGCCCTGCGCGGATCACTTCACCATCACCGTCACCACGCCGTCGTGCCGACGGAACTCTCCCTCGACACTTTGATGGATCAAGAGTTCGAGGGACGTCATCAAGCTAAACGTGTGCAGAACTCGGAGGTGCCGTATGTTTGGTGCTTGATCGGTTGGATCGAGAAGACGTTCGACTACATCAACCGCGTTAAGCAAATGCTTCCGCTTTCGGTCTATGAGGGTACGTGGACACACTCTTCCCCTCTCATTGTTATGCATCTCCTAGATAGATCTTGCATGATTGTAGGAATTTTTTTGAAGTTGCATGCTATGCTTCCCAACAGTGGAGGCCAGCAACGTGGCGCAGCTCCTTTACCGCCTCTGGGCACGGCGACCGCGGTGAGCGACATGCTCATCGCCGCTGGACATGCTCGCCTTCAGGGTGCCGAGGGTGGCCCTGCCGCTTTGGCACGACCAGCAGATCAGCAGCCGGCTCGTCGAGGATGTACGGGGCGTCGAAGTGCGCGCGTGCCGCGACGCGTCCGCGGAGTGTTCTAGCGTGGCCAACTGCATCCCTAGGACCTGAGACCATGCCGGGTCATCTTTCAATGACATGTGGGATCGCATGTGAGCAAAGGGCATGTCCAACGTTGCCACGCCCGCAGCTGACTACCCTAGCACACAAAAATCCCTCGTCCCGCGCGCCGTCGCGCGCGCGCGTTCCCAGCCGGCGCTAGCTGCCCGCATTCATGATGTCCGTCCGTATGCCATCATTTAGCAAGCTCGCTGCCCGAGGAACCAACTCCGGCGACTTATTGACGCACCAAACGCTTGGCGTCACCAAAATGCGCTACTTAAAGTGGCAACGCCCAGCTAAACTCCGCACCATAGCGCATCCTCCTACCTGGCACCACATCCACCATGACTGAGAGCGGGAACGCTCTGTGGGAAAGCTTGTCTTCGGGGATGAAGCTCGAGGTCGCCGCGCTCGCTCAACTCGCCACTCTCAGTGCAATACCAGCCTAGCTGGACGCGGACACGACCGCACAAGCGGTGGCCACGCTGGCGGCCGATGACGGGAGCACAGCCAACCACGCGTCCTACTTGCCGCCGTCCAACGTTCGGTGGCGCAAGTGGTAGGTGAAGCGACATACTGTCCATGTCCATCATCATCGACCTCACATCCACCGGCATCGCCGAGGTTAGGGACTCCTTCAACGATAAGTAGGGCATGGGACGCGGCAGGGCATGGTGTGCCAACTGGCCGGTTCGTCTCCCATGTTCTACTCTTCCACACCGGAGACCGCACCTTCACTTCACGGGTCTTGAACCCCGTCGCCGTTCATGGAGACGGCAGATGGAGGATGTCATCGCCGATGTGGAAGTACAAAGCAAAGTGGACGCCGGTCTCTGCCGTAGAATAGGTTTAGGATCGGGTTTCTTTTATTTTTCCGTCCTATAAAAGTTAGAAATGTAATGAAAATCTGCCGTGTTTGCATGAATCTCGTCCGGTGTATACGAACTTTGAAGGTGCAACTAATCCCCGGGTGGTTTTGGTAATTCATAACAACATATAGCTCATTGAACTAATATCCATTCAAGTTAAATATTTCAGAAAGTTCAATGATTAGCATGGCATGGACTAGAGATGTGGACCCCTCAAAATGCTAAGGAAAGAGATTGGCAAAGGCTCAAGACTCTTCATTTTCATTTTAGTGATCCAAGATCACATTGAGTCCATAGGAAAGCCAATACTATTAAAAGGGGATGAGGTGTTGCTTAATGGCCTACTTAAAGTGCTTAATGATATTGCTCCAAAACCCTCAGCCACTTTCTCATTCCCACATTTGTCCAAAACCTAAAGTCAAACCCGGCCCCACCGATTTGATCTATCCAGCGCCACCAAGTTCATTTAACCTAGCCACTGCCAGAAACCCTAGACAATTCAGTTTCACCGATAGGGATCTTGGTCTCACCGAGATGGCCTTGCAAACTCTCTGTTGCCTGTTGTAATTATTTCGGTCTCACCGAAATGTGCAATTAGTCTCACCGAGTTTGCTCGACCAGCTCTCTATTTGCTCATTGCTGAAATCGGTCTCACCGAGTTCATGCAATCGGTCTCACCGACATGAGGTTGTGTCCTAACCCTAGCATATCAGTCCCACCGAGTTTATCATGTCGGTCCCACCGAGATTCCTAACGTTCACATTTTGAACTGAATCGGTCTCACCGATTTCTTCTAATCGGTCTGACTGAGTTGGGTCAAATGTGTGTAACGGTTGGATTTTGTGTGGAGGCTATATATACCCCTCCACCCATCTCCATTCAAGAGAGAGCCATCAGAACATGCCCACACTGCCACTACTCATTTTTCGAGAGAGAACCACTTACTCATGTGTTGAGACCAAGACATTCCAATCCAACCACAAGAATCTTGATCTTTAGCCTTCCCCAAGTTGCTTTCCACTCAAATCATCTTTCCACCATAGCCAAATCTGTGTGAGAGAGTTGAGTGTTGGGGAGACTATCATTTTAAGCACAAGAGCAAGGAGTTCATCATCATCACACCATCTATTACCTTTTGGAGAGTGGTGTCTCCTAGATTGGTTAGGTGTCACTTGGGAGCCTCCGACAAGATTGTGGAGTTGAACCAAGGAGTTTGTAAGGGCAAGGAGATCACCTACTTCATGAAGATCTACCCGAGTGAGGCAAGTCCTTCGTGGGTGATGGCCATGGTGGGATAGACAAGGTTGCTTCTTCGTGGACCCTTCGTGGGTGGAGCCCTCCGTGGACTCGCGCAACCGTTACCTTTCATGGGTTGAAGTCTACATCAACGTGGATGTACGATAGCACCACCTACTCGGAACCACGCTAAAAATCTCCGTGTCTACATTGCGTTTGCCTTCTCCAAACCCTTCCCTTTACCTTCATATGCAATGTTTTACTTTCCGCTGCTACACTCTTAGAATTGCATGTGTAGGTTGATTCCTTGACTTGTGCTAAGTTGCTAAAATCTGCCAAGACTTAAAATTGGGAAAAGGCTAGATTTTTATCTGGTCAAGTAGTCTAATCACCCCCTCTAGACCTACTTTCGATCCTACAAGTGGTATTAGAGCTTTGGTCTCCATTTGCCTTGATTTCCATAGCTTTGGTGATCATAGCCTTGGTTTCACAACCTAGGAGAGTATGGCGTCTAGCAAGGGAAATTACCATCGTAGAGGTCCTTACTTTGATGGTACTAATTTTGCTAGTTGGAAGCATACGATGAAAATGCATATTATTGGTCATAACCCCGCCGTTTGGGCTATTGTGCGTATTGGCTTGCAAGGTGAATACTTCGAGGATGGAAGAGAACTAGATCGTGAAGCGTCCGCGAAAGAATTGAAGATGTTGCAATACAATGCTCAAGCTTGCGATATTCTTTTCAACGGATTGTGCTACGAAGAATTCAACAAAATCAGCCGTCTTGAGAATGCAAAGGAAATTTGGGATACTTTGGTTGATATGCACGAAGGTCCCGAGTCCGTCAAGGAATCCAAATTCGATATGCTTCAAAGTCAACTTGACCAGTTCAAAATGAAGGATGGTGAAGGAGTCACTGAAATGTACTCTAGGCCTGCTCTCATCACAAATGAGATTGCCGGCTTAGGAAGCGAAGAGATGACCGACAGATTCATCATCAAGAAGATCCTAAGAGCCTTGGTCGGAAAATATGATACCATGTGCACCTTGATCGAAATGATGCCCAATTACAAATATCTCAAGCCAACGAAAGTCATTGGTAGAATTGTTGCTCATGAGATGTCACTCAAGGATAAGGTAGAGCTCCACAACAAGTCTAGTGGTGGTTACAAAGCCTCATGTGATGCTTTTACAACATCAAGTGAGAAACAAGTCTTCAATGAAGAATTGAGCTTAATGGTGAATAACTTCAACAAGTTCTACAAGAGTAGAAGCAAAGAGAGAAGTTCGAAGTTAAGGTCCTACAATGACAAAAGATCTCCTAGTCGTGATCGCAGTTACTACAATTGTGGAAGACCCGGACACTACTCTAGTGAGTGTACGACTCCCGAAAAAAGAAGAGAAGACTCACCTAAAAGGAGAAATAAAAGAGAGGAATCACCTCCAATAGAGAGAAGGAGTAGAAATGATCGTTATGTACGAAGACCCTCTCATAGAAGCAAGGATTCAGAAAGGAAAGACAAGTCATCAAAGAGCTACACAAGACGAAGACATCAAGCTCATGTTGGTGAATGGGTATCTGGTTCCGACTCCGACAACTACTCCGAGAGAAGTTATCACTCCGACTCCGAATATACTCAAGATGAAGGTGTTGCCAGTCTTGCACTTGTGTCATCCAACTCCTACGGCATATTCGACTCACCAAATGAAGGAATTGGAAGATGCCTCATGGCTAAAGGCCCTAAGGTATCACACCCTGAGTATGTTGATTTCAATAGTGATGAAGATGATTTGCTAGGTGATGATGATTTACTTGTTGACAACACTAGTGATGAAAACTATGATGAAATTTCTATTAATCATGCTAATCAAGATGAAACGAATGACAGTGATAAGAAGGAGATTGAGCGTCTAATTAAATAATTAAGCACTAATAAGTTAGCTCCTGAAACTACCTTAGAGGATCATCGAGAGCTTTTAAAGACTCATGAGAAGATACGCTTTGAAAAGCTCAATTTAGAGATAGAGCATGGGTTCTCAAAAGCAATCAATGATGATCTTCGAAAGAAAAGTTCTTCTTACATTGCCAAGCATTTACTCTTGTCTACTTACATGCCACAAGTAAAATCTAGCAACAAGAGCAAGAAAGATTCTTCTAGTAGTAACAATAATCATGCTAAATCCAATATTGTTGCTTCCAGTAGTTCCCTTGATTCCACTAATGATTCTCTTAGCCAAGTTACACTTGAGCAAGAAAATAGCTTATTGAAGGGAATTATAGAGAAAGGTATTTACAAGAACCTTGCCGGAAGTAAGCTATTTGAGGAAAATGTACGCAACCAAGGAAGGCACCGGAAAAATCAAGGTGTTGGTTTTGAACGAAAGTTCAATGCCAATGGAGTTGAGTGGGAAGAAGATCAATACCCCAAGACAAAGTTTTTTCCTCAACAAGAGAAGTATGACCCTACTTCTTTAAAGGGAACACAAGCTCAAGATGATCTTCCACCACAAGACCACAAGCTAATAGGCAAGGACAAGCTTCAAGAAGAGATTGATTCATTTGAAGAAGCTCCAAAGGCCTTGGTCAAGTGGGTTCCCAAGACTACATCAAGTTCTACTTCATCAAGTACGACTACAATTCCAAGGATTCCCATCAAGTTGATGTGGGTCCCAAAGAAGAAGAGCTAGAGAGTTCTTGAGGGTGACTCTGCCAACATACTTCACTCATATTCATTTTGGCAAGGACAAGTGCAATCAACTTCCATATCTTGCACTAGTTCAAGGAGTCACAAACCCTCTTGTTGGTAAGAAAAGGGACAAGGTAACCAAATGCTTTCATGGACATCATCATGTGTGTGTTTCACTCTATGTCTATGGATATCCTTGTGTGTTCCTTGTGGGACTAACCCATGTAGGTATTGAAAGTGCAACTTACTCCAATGGATTGCTCCAAATGATCTACATCAACTTTGAGCGTCCACATCTTCAACATCTACATGAAGTCTTCATCGACAAAACCCAAGGTTAGTTCATCCCTCTTAGGGGGGATATCACATGTAGGGGGAGCTTTGCCCTAAGAACTGAGCTAAAGCAACTCTAATGGTGTGAACACAACAATGCTTTACGTAAAAGTGGTAACCCCACTTGTGCTTAAACGATGAGTATGACGTAAGATCAAATGTTCTCATTTGACTCCTCAGTCAATATACTCATATATAGATGACCTAGTAATCGCCTATTGCTTGATAGATGCTAGAGTGATTGTGCATGCTTTGCCACATATTTTATTTGCTATCTTATTGTGAGCGTGTTGGTTGCATAATTTCCTCCATTCGAGGACATCCATTTGTTGCTTTGATTGTTTGGTTTTTCTCTTTGCCAAATGGATGGACAAGAATGCCTAAGTACTCCCTCTAGCTATCTATGCTTTTCTCGTCTCAAACTCTATTCATGCTACATCACAAAGTATGAACAAGTCAAATTCGGACCCTCCAGGTGAGGAGCACTCGAAGCCACCGATCTGTCAAGGATTAAACTTCCAAAACCTCTTAATGCATCTCGGTCAGATCAACTCATCACACTCAGTCTCACCGAATTCATTAAGTTGATCTAGGTTTTCACCTTGTGCAACCGATTTGAACAATTCAGTCACACTGAGTTGCAGTAACTGCTAGCAGGTTTGCATCTTGGTGCCATCGAGTCGTTCCACTTGGTCACACCGACAGTGACTGGGTATAGATACCGCGGGTTGAAATTTTGGAAATTCCTCCAAACCACTCGTCTGCGCCTCCTAGCTCTGCCGCCTCCTTGGTCTCCTGATCGTCATCGTCGTCGCCAGTGTCCTCCTGCCGCTGGTCTCCATCGCCGTCAACAGAAATCTCACCGCCCTTGTCGCTATAGCGAGTTCGTCGCCAAGTTAGGGTACGGACTCGACCTCTTTGTGCGTTCTCTTTTTCCGATTCTTGCACAAAGATCATTATCATTACTCGTACCACGAATGAGATCAATCTATCCACCAAAAAGTTCCACTAGAATATATTTGATGCAAAAACTTAGGGTTAGGTTTCCGCTGAACTCATCTCGGACCGATAGATCTGAGGATCTCGGTCTCACCGACTTGGCTCAGGCCATTGCACAAGTACAACTCGGTCTGACTGAATCATACTAATCGGTGTGACCGAAATCACTTAATCTATGAAACCCTAGCATCTTGGAGTCACCGAACTGCACTTCCGTCTGACTGAAATTGCATGTTTAGATTCTGTTAATGCTTCGGTGTCACTGAGTTTGTCATATCGGTAGCTCTGAAATGCTTTCTGCAGAAAACTGAAGTTAAGTTTTTGTCTCAATACTTTTTTCAAAATAGCTGTGCTTTGTGATGCTCATCCACTCTACCTATACCTATCTATTCACAGGGTCAGTTTCAGAGATGTCAGAGGGCAGTGACAGTTAGAATAGGTCTAAAGAGCATGTGAATCTTAGTGAGGGCACTAGTCCCTCCAACAGCAGTTATGATGATGGTAGCAGAAGCACTCCAAGAAATTTGCCTAAGGCTGCTACTAGGCAAAGGAAGAAGAGAACCTCAAAATCTGAAGATGAGGACTTTATTACTGATGAGGAAGTGAACTCAAAGAAAAAGGTGCTCAAGAAGGAGTATGCTGCTGCTACTGCCATAAAGCCTGGTATGCCAAGGAAAGTCCTGCCAAGAGGAAGCCCATGTCAAAGGCCAGAGCCTCCACTCAGGAAACTATGGAGTTCACTCTTGAACCAAGAGAGGAAGAGGCTGCTGGAGGAAAGAAGAGGATGGAGAGAGTGAGGAAGACTATTGCCAGAGTCATTGGCACATCATCTATGATGAAGGATTCTGATGAAGAAGAAGATGAGGAGGAAGAGCCAGCTGCACCACCTCCAAAGACTCAGAAGCTCATGGGGGATGCCATAAAGTCTGGGGCTGCTCCATCTAAGCCCAATATAGCCCCCAAGCCTCCAACTCAAGCTCAAGGTCCAAAACCTTCTGCACCCAAGAGATCCACCAGGAACATTTCTGCTGATGAGAAGAACAAGGCCCTAGTGCCTGAAGTTCAAGAGGATGAAGAGCCACAAGTGCTCAGAAAGTTGAAGCCAAAGATTCTAGATCATAATGATGATCATCCTGTTGCTGAGAACATGAAGGAAAGGAAGGATGCATGTCTGAGATTGTGGAGACAGACTGATCCCTATGCCACCAGGAGAAGGACTGCTGTAGATTATCGTTTCCACACCAAGGAACAACAGGACTTCTATGAGTCTGTCTTACTAGACAAGAAGCCTATTGTTAGTGATATGAGATGGGTTGACTGGAAATACATCGATGACAATGAGGACTACTTCCCAGGTGTGCATGAGAGCTTCAGGATGAATGAAGTTGATAAGTTTGTTGGTCAAAAGTTGACAAGGTGGAATGATGAAATGATTATGCAATTCTACTCCACTGCTCATTTCTATCCAGATGGCAAGATTGTCTGGATGACAGAAGGAACCAAATATCAATCTACAATTTCTGAATGGGCCAAGTTGATCAATGCCCCTAAGGAAGATGAGAATGACACGGATGTATATGCCAAGCCAAGGAAGGATCACAACTCCATGGCAAACATGTACAAGACTAATCCAGATGATGCCTTGGAGACTCACAAGCTTGGGTGCATATATTATCTGCTGCTAGGGTTGACCACCATCAACACCATCTTGAGGCACACACTGTTGCCCAAGTCAGGAGATCATAGGATGATCCGTGGTCACTCCATCAACTTGCTCCATATGTTTGATGTGCCACAGAAGTTCAAAGTGATGACTTTGATTGCTGAGACAGTGAAGAGAACTGCATCTAATTAGAAGAGATCATATGGATATGCCGCTCACATACAAATGTTGATCAACTCCAAGATGGGAACATGGACATATTTCTTGATAAAGAGAATCTCCCCCTGAGGCCAGAATTTGAGGACAATGAGATTGTCATGGATGAATCTCATCCAACCAGTGCAGAAGCCTAGGAGGAGAGAGAGAGAGAGAGAGAGCAAAGGCTGCAAAAGCAGCAAAGGGAGCTAGTGCACCAGATGCTTCACAAGTGATGCTCAAGACCAAGCAAGATCAACTGAGTTATCTTCTTGAGGCTACTGTGAGGATTGAGAAGGGCTTGGCCACCCTAACTCAGAATCAAGAAAGTCTTGAGAGGATCATTGAGACCAAATTCCATGATCTAGATGTGAAGGTCACAGAGATCCAAACTACTGTGGAGAAGCTCCAGGAAGAAGTTGAGGACAGGAGTGACAAACCAACCACTGATGCTTTTCAGAGAGTGCCAAGGGCACAAAGGTCTACAGTTGTGCCAGTTGTCAGAGATTCCAGGACTACCATTTTAGCACCTGCAACAACTGCCTCAATTATACCTCCAGTTTCAACTCCTCCAGCTCCACAGACGTCAGCTGAAGCTTTTGCAGACGGACTCCTCTCCATGCCATCTACGTACACCGGAGCAACCGGCCAGAAGACCACTTCAGGAGCTCCCGGAGATGGTGCCTAGAGTGCCGCATAACACTATGCATTTTCAAGCTTTTTGGTAACTTGTTGCCAAAGGGGGAGAAAGTGTATAGATCATTAGGCTTCGAGAGAGAGAGAGCGTTTTGCCTTTTGCTGCCTCTCTTGCTACTTTGATCATTTGCTTTGATCGTTTGCTTGTTTGATTCCTATGCTAAAATATTTGTGCTTGTTTGTGAGATACTCTGGTGATCATGTGTTTGATCATACTATACTTTAATGTGTGCTTGCATGATGCTATCTATGATACTTGTATATGATCAATCATGTTTATCCTTGGTGATGAGTGCATATTCTCTATATCTTATCATTTTGAGCGCTCCACCAAGATGTATGTGACATGGAAGAGTGACCCATGATCCTAATCGATTGTGCACTTGCATTCAAAAGCAAATTTTAAATAATGCACAAATTTAGGGGGACCTCTTGCTTATCACATACTTCTCAAAGCGACGATGTATTTCATTCATATTTTCATTTGTCGAAGCTTTGATCTATATGTTGTCATCAATTACCAAAAAGGGGGAGATTGAAAGTGCAACTAATCCTTGGGTGGTTTTGGTAATTCATAACAACATATAGCTCACTGAACTAATATCCATTCAAGTTAAATATTTCAGAAAGTTCAATGATTGGCATGGCATGGACTAGAGATGTGGACCCCTCAAAATGCTAAGGACAAAGATTGGCAAAGGCTCAAGACTCTTCATTTTCATTTTAGTGATCCAAGATCACATTGAGTGCATAGGAAAGCTAATACTATTAAAAGGGGATGAGGTGTTGCTTAATGGTCTACTTGCTCAAAGTGCTTAGTGATATTGCTCCAAAACCCTCAGCCACTTTCTCATTTCCACATTTGTCATGAACGTAAAGTCAAACTCGGCCCCACCAATTTGATCTATCCGGCGCCACCGAGTTCATTTGACCTAGCCACTGCCAGAAACCCTAGACAATTTGGTTTCACTGATAGGGATCTTGGTCTCACCGAGATGGCCTTGCAAACTCTCTGTTGCCTGTTGTAATTATTTCGGTCTCACCGAAATGTGCAATCGGTCCAATCGAGTTTGCTTGACCAACTCTCTATTTGCTCATTGCTGAAATTGGTCTCATCGAGTTCATGCAATCGGTCTCACCGAGATGAGTTTTTGCCCTAACCCTAGCACATCGGTCCCACCGAGTTGATCATGTTGGTCCCACCAAGATTCCTAACGTTCACATTTTGAACTGAATTGGTCTCACCGTGTTCTTCTATTTGGTCTGACCGATTTGGGTCAAATGTGTGTAACGATTGGATTTTGAGTGGAGGCTACATATACCCCTCCACCCCGTCTCCATTCAAGAGAGAGCCATCGGAATGTGCCTACACTTCCACTACTCATTTTCTGAGAGAGAACCACCTACTCATGTGTTGAGACCAAGACATTCCAATCGAACCACAAGAATCTTGATCTCAGCCTTCCCCAAGTTGCTTTGCACTCAAATCATCTTTACACCATAGCCAAATCTGTAAGAGAGAGTTGAGTGTTGGGGCGACTATCATTTGAAGCAGAAGATCAAGGAGTTCATCATCATCACACCATTTATTACCTTTTGGAGAGTGGTGTCTCCTAGATTGGTTAGGTGTCACTTCGGAGCCTCCGACAAGATTGTGGAGTTGAACCAAGGAGTTTGTAATGGCAAGGAGATCGCCTACTTCGTGAAGATCTACCCGAGTGAGGCAAGTCCTTCATGGGCGATGGCCATGCTGGGATAGACAAGGTTGCTTCTTCGTGGACCCTTTGTGGGTGGAGCCCTCCGTGGACTCGCACAACCGTTACCCTTCGTGGGTTGAAGTGTCCATCAACGTGGATGTCGGGGAAACGACACCTATGGGATCACTGGAATCCCTTCTACGGTTGGCGGGCGCGGGGTTATTGGAAGAGCAGGTTTAGGAGCTAGCACAAAGATCGTTTACCCAGGTTCGGGCCGCGAGGATGCGTAATACCCTAGTCCTGCTTTGGTGTGTATTTCAGAGTGTTCTTGAGCTCTCGAACTAGCTACGGTGGCTGCATCGTTCCAAAGAGCCGAATCCTTCTCCTGGTCGCCTCGGGCCTCCTTTTATAGGCAAAAGGGGTCGCCACAGTGGCACACAGGAGGTGGAAAGGCGTACAGCACGCGTGCTTATCGCCCGGCGTTACGGGACAAAGCGCATTAAATGCGCTACTTAGGTGTCCATTAGCTTTATCGGGGACGGGAATGAGGCCCGTCCCGTCCGTCGCCGCTCCGCCTCGCTTCGACAAGCGCCTGGGCCAGTGATGCATGCGGTGCCATGTAGGCAGGCAGGCAGCTGAGGTGGCGCGGTGGCAGGGCCTTCACGAAGATCTGCATGCCACCACGCAGGTGCTTGCTTGGTCGGTGTAGAGGCCCCCCGTTGCCACGCAGGTGCCTGCCTAGCTGGTTGAGCTAACAGCTGCTTGGGGACGGCGGTGGAGTCTTGGCTGGCGCGGGCCTGGCTGTGGCCCCGCTGATGCCCTCGGCAAGGGTCTTGTCGGGGGGCCCGGCAAGGGTCTTGCCGTGGCGTTGCAGTCGTCCCCGGCAAGGTGCTTGCCGGGGGTATTGTGGATTTCCTCGGCTAGGATCCCACCGAGGGTCGCCGTCTTCTGGTCCTCATCTGATCCTGTGTACTTATGATCTTGACAAAGATCTGCATGCCACCCGGAGGTGCCTCCCGAGCCCTGGTTCCAATGTAGTTGTCGATGGTGTTTGGAACCCTTGGGCTCAAGGGTGGCTCGCTCTGCTGGCGTTGGGCAAGTTGCCCCGGGAAGGCTCTTGCCGGGGCCGCAGAGGCCACCCCGGAAAGGGTCTTGCCGGGGGGAGGGGGGGAGTCCACCTCGCCTCTCTGCTCTTTAGTGCTTCTGGTCTTGGCGTTGCCTTGTTCGTCCCGTGCTTCGGTTTTCCTCTGGCTTCCCTCCTTTGCCTTGTTAAGTGTGGCCGCGGGCGTGGCTCTGACTGCCCATGCGCAAGTAAAGGGGTCGAAAGGAGAGCCCCTACTTTTGTACACCGACAGGAGCCCCTGGGCCTGGCCCACACATAAGCGCGACGCGTTGTTGGGCTAGGCCCAGAACGGTGCGCGGGCAGGTGGGGCGGATTTTACCGCAGTAACTTTTCGTCTGTTGCGCTTCCCCATGACCCGCGTTGAATGCGCGACGTGGAGGGTCATGCGTGACGTGGGGGTCATGCGTGGGGTGGTTCCCGCACGCATGCGTCACATCGTGGTAAAGAGGCGGCTCGCGCTTTCCCCAAAAAAAGAGGGAGGCACAGAGGGCGGCTCATTTACTCGGGCGGACTCGGGTCGTGGCCTTCAAGGCGCCCATGCCCCACGATCACGGGGTGGGGAACGGTCGCCTCACCCGTCCTCTCAATTCTTCTTGCTCGCCATGTGTTCCCCATGCAGGTGGCAAGCGGTGGAGGCGGGAAACCGGGCCGTTGCTGATTGGGGCAGCGGGTCGGTCTCGATTCCATGCGCCCCCGATGGCCGGATTGGCCGAGCGGGGCGGCCGAGTCACGACCCCGCCCCTTTATAAGAAGGGGGAGGGAGACGGCATCCCACATCCTTTCATCATCTATCCCCATCCACTTCGGCTTCTTTCTTCTGTCTGCCATGGCTAGAGGAGGCGCCGGCCCTTCAACGGTGGCGGCGAGGGTCGCTGCCCGACAGCGCGTCCCTCCTTCCCAAGAACTCGTGGAGGCGGAGCTGGCCACGAGAGGAAGGGGGAGGGGGCGAGGCCGAGGTTGCTGTGGCGCTCAGGGAAGAGGGGGATGGGGCGGCGCTCCGGCCTCGCCCTGCCAGCGATGCCTCCCCCGATGGAGGGCCACGTCAGGGACCAGCCTCGCGAGTTCTTCATCAGGCTGCGCCGGCCACCACGTCGCCGCCTCCGTCTCCCTACCCCATTTGCTCGGGAGATGGAGCTCGATCCATCCCAGACCCTCAGGTCGCACATGAGGGGCTGCGGGAACGGCGGCACGCGGGTCGACGTCGACTTCCCTGCTCCTCATGTCATGCACCTTTGTCGCGGATGGAAAACGTTCGCTCGCATCCACAGCCTGACGGCGGGGCTCGTCCTCTACTTCAAGTTAATGGAGGACGGCCTGCTCTCCGTCAAGGTATTCGGAGATCTTGGAACTCGCCTGAAGTGCTGCGTGGAGAGCTCCTCCGATGATGAAGATTCCTCCTCGAGCGGGAGTGACGAGGAGGACAGCGACAGCAACGACGAGGGCGTCGAGCGGCGGGATGCCGACCCCGACTCCGACTGACCGCGTCGCCCCTCCCTCGACCACGCGCCCTGCCGAGGGGCTTCCTCGTCAAGCTCTCCATCGGCGCGTTCCCCATCGCCTCCTTGGGCGGCTGGCGTAGGAGGGCCAGAGAAGGCGAAGAAGGCGGGCGGCGGCCGTCAAGTCGGAGTACGCGGGCACCGACGCCTTCATCGCGTATTGTCGGGCCGCTGCCTCATCTTCCAGCTCCGGCACCGGGATGCTCTCTTGTTGCCTTCTGCTTCTCGCACCTCGCCTAGGCGCTCCTTTCGCCCTCCTTCTACCTTGTTCCATCTCCTGAGGAGAGGGACAAGAAAGGGATTACGGGCATCTTATCTTTTTTTAGTTTGTAAGCCTGCGGGCACTTGTTAGATTTAAAACTTGTAATCCCCTTGCTCATGTTTTTTTATTCCATACGAACTGTACCTGTATGAGACATTTTTAATGAAAAAGGGTGCTTGCCGGGTTCTTTGTCCGTGAGCGAGGCCCATGCCAAGGAACGAATCCTTGTTATTTTTAAGATAAACATTGTCGCCCGGCAACAAGCCTTGCTGTCCCCCCACTTCAGTCGACCATTCTCACGCTCTTGGCGGAGGCAGGGGCGAAGTAGAGTTAGGCCCCTCGTTCATTTTCTTGCCACCGTGACTACGACCAAGTTCCGACCCAGGGGATAGCTCTTGGGTACAGGAAAAGGGGAGCACGGTGGTTTAAGAGCATAAACGAGGTTTCACATGTCCCAGTTCCATACGGAAATGCATAACAGGGGATGAAAAGACTTATCTGAATCCGAAACCCCCGGCAATCTTGGCTTGTCGTGGTTGGATCCTTGTGTCTTCAGCCCCCGGCATTCTTGGCTTGCCGGGACCGGAGCGCCGATTCGTTCTCTTTCTTCCAAGTGGCTCAGCAGAAGTGTCCACGTGCCCTGCGAACCAAAGAGGACAGAGAAACGCACACTCAACCTCTAGGCTAGGGGTTAGTCGCCACTAAGCACTATCAACCCTATCCGAGGGAGAGACTTAACCTAGCATGCATGCTATAACTTAGGGCACTAGCGCTTCATTTATTTATGCTCAGGGTCTGCGCCTGGCTTTGTACAAAGGGGTTACATGCCTTGTCGGCAAGGCTTGTACAAAAGGTGGTTTGCCGGGGGGCCCGGCAACCGTGCCTTATGGGTAAAACTTGTGAAGATGTTCAATGTTCTAGGAGTTGCTCACTTGATTAACATCTTCGGTCTCCAGGCGGACTGCGCTGGGCCTGGTGACCCGTATTACCTGATAAGGGCCTTCCTACTTCGGCGTCAACTTGTTGGAATTCTTGGCCGATTGAACGCATCGAAGAACAAGGTCGTCTTCCTCAAAGCTTCAGGCATGAACCTTGCGGCTATGGTAGCGGCGCAAGGCTTGCTGGTAGTGTGCTGCTCTCACAGCCGCCCGAAGAACATCTTCCTCAAGGAGCGTTGCGTCATCTTGTCGCAATTGCTCTTGCTCAAGCTCGTCGTAAGCGAGCACTCGAGGTGACCCGTATATGAGTTCCGTGGGGAGAACTGCTTCTGCCCCGTATACCAGGGCAAAGGGTGTCTAGCCGGTGGCTCGATTTGGCGTCGTCCTGATCGACCAAAGAACCGCCGGCAACTCATCAATCCAGCGCCTTCCGCTCTTGTGCAGCCTGTCAAAAGTCTTTGTCCTCAGGCCTCACAACACTTCAGCATTTGCCCTCTCCGCCTGGCCGTTGCTCCGCGGGTGTGCCACGGAAGCGAAACAGACCTTGCTGCCGAGGTCTTGGATGTATTGCATGAAGGTGTGGCTTGTGAACTGCGTGCCGTTGTCGGTGATGACTCTGTTTGGCACACCAAAATGGCAAACTAGCCCCTTGAAGAACTTGACGGCTGACTGTGCTGTCATCTTCCTCACTGCTTCCACCTCCGGCCACTTTGTGAACTTGTCGATCGCAACATACAAGTACTCAAAGCCCCCGACAGCGCGGGGGAAAGGGCGCAGGATGTCGAGCCCCCAGACCGAGAATGGCCAGGAAAGAGGAATTGTTTGAAGGGCTTGAGCTGGTTGATGAAGCTTCTTGGAATGGAACTGACACGCTTCACACTTGGTTACTAGTGCCGTTGCATCCTGGAGGGCAGTGGGCCAGAAGAAACCCTGCCGGAACGCTTTGCCGGAAAGGGCCCTCGACCCTATGTGGGAGCCACATATGCCTCCGTGTATCTCCGCTAATAGCTCCAGCCCTTCCTCCCGGGGAATGGACTTCAATTTCACACCGTTCGGTCTCTTCCTATATAGGACGTCATCGACAAATTGATACATAGCAGACCGACGGGCTACTTTCTCCGCTTCTTCCTGCTCCTCAGGAAGCTCCCCTGTTTGGAGGAATCAGACGGTATGCTGTGCCCATGCCGGAGCCTGGGGCTCGACGGCAAGGACCAAAGGCATTTCTTCTGCCATGGGAGCGGTCGTCTCTACGGCCAGGGCTTGACGGCCTGCCGGAGTTAGTCGCTCCCCGGCGGGCTCAGAATCCACGACAACACCCTTGCCGGCGGCCCCCGGGGGCTAAGCGGGATAGTACTTGCCGGGGCCTGATTTCCTCCGTTTGTTCTGCTCCGTTGATGGTTCGACGGATGGTTGAGTTAACCGAAGCAAAAAAGTACCTGGTTCCACATGTAGCTTGAATGCAGCGCGCTTTGACAGGTAATCGGCGATGTCGTTCTCCGCTCGGGGAACATGCTCTGCTTGTATACCGTCAAAGCGCTCCTCTAGCTTCCTCACCTCATCTACATAGGCCTCCATCAACGGGCTCTGATAATCTTTGTTAACTTGTCTGACGACAAGCTGCAAATCACCCCTGACGATGAGCTTCTTAACCCCGAGGTCTGCCGCGATCCTGAGACCGGCAAGCAACCCCTCGTACTCAACAGTGTTGTTGGTGGACATCTCCCTGGGAAAGTGCATCTGGATTACATACTTGGGGTGCTCTCCGGTGGGTGCGACGAGCAGCACACCAGCACCGGCGCCTTGCAGCGAGAAAGCCCCGTCAAAGTACATAATCCAGTCGCGAGCTGTTTCCTTGCCGGGGAGAGTGGTCTCCTGGATCTCTTCATCAGGCGTTGAGGTCCATTCTGCAATGAACTCCGCCAGGACTCTACTCTGGATTGTGGAAGTACTTTCAAACTTCAACCCAAAGCTTGATAACTCCAAGGCTCACTCCACAATCCTTCCGGTTGCGTCTGGGTTGTGCAGTATCCGTTGCAACGGGAGGCGGGTGACGACAGTGATCTCGTGGGCTTGGAAGTAATGACGCAGCTTCCTCGAGGACATAAGGAGGCCGAAGAGCAATTTCTGCACATCGGAGTACCTTGACCTAGCCCCCTTCAAGAGGGAGCTGACAAAGTAAACCGGGTGCTGCATCATCTTCTTCTTCTGCACCACTTCATTTGGCTACGCGGGCCCTGTCCCAATGGCGTCAGACTCCGCCGGGGGCCTTGCCTTGTCGGCACCAGGCCCTGCCGGGGGAATCTCCGACTTGCCATCCGCCGGTCCTGCCATTGCCACTGCCTCTTCGTCGACCTCCCTCTGTGCCACCAGCGCGGCGCTGACCACTTGATTCGTCGCCGTCAGATATAGCAGCAACGGCTCTTGCGGTTTAGGCGCCACCAGTACTGGTGTAGAAGAGAGGTATTTCTTCAGATCCTGTAGTGCCGCTTCGGCCGCCGGGGTCTCCAGCATGGTGGCGCTACTCGTCGCGCGCAACCTGGGAAGAGCGCGCTGTGGGCGCCGGCATAGGCGTCTTGGACGTTGCTGCGCCGCCCGTAGGGGGCACAGCGACACCGCTGGAGGGCCCCGCGCCGCCTGCGGGGGGCCCAGCCCCGTCTTTGGATTTGGCGGTGTGCGGACCATCGTCTGGCACACGAACGACGCCGCTTGCCAGGCTCTGACTGCCAGAGCGATGCTGGTGCTCGCGGGGCGCGGCACGGGTTCTGTCCGCGACCGGCCCGCCGCTCGCCCGCACTGGCACGGGCCGTCCGGCTCCCGACGAGCCGATCGCCGTGATCATCTTCTTCTTGGGAGCCATGGCGATGAAGAACTGCTAGACTAAGTGCTAGACCAGATTCTCACAACTGCCCCCCTACCTGGCGCGCCAAAGATGTCGGGGAAACGACACCTATGGGATCACTGGAATCCCTTCTACGGTTGGCGGGAGCGGGGTTGTGATAAGAGCAGGTTTAGGAGCTAGCACAAAGATCGATTATCCAGGTTCGGGCCGCGAGGATGCGTGATACCCTAGTCCTGCTTTGGTGTGTATTTCAGAGTGTTCTTGAGCTCTCGAACTAGCTACGGTGACTGCATCATTCCAAAGAGCCGAATCCTTCTCCTGGTCGCCTCGGGCCTCCTTTTATAGGCAAAAGGGGTCGCCACACTGGCACACAGGAGGTGGAAAGGCGTACAGCGCGCGAGCTTATCGCCCGGCGTTATGGGACAAAGCGCATTAAATGCGCTACTTAGGTGTCCATTAGCTTTATCGGGGACGGGAACGAGGCCCGTCCCGTCCGTCACCGCTCCGCCTCGCTTCGACACGCACCTGGGCCAGTGATGCGTGCGGTGCCATGTAGGCAGGCAGGCAGCTGAGGTGGCGCGGTGGCAGGGCCTTCACGAAGATCTGCATGCCACCACGCAGGTGCTTGCTGGGTCGGTGTAGAGGCCGCCCGTCGCCACGCAGGTGCCTGCCCAGCTGGTTGAGCTAGAAGCTGCTTGGGGACGGCGGTCGAGTCTTGGCTGGCACGGGCTTGGCTGTGGCCCTGCTGATGCCCTCGGCTAGGGTCTTGCCGGGGGGCCCGGCAAGGGTCTTGCCGTGGCGTTGCAATCGTCCCCGGCAAGGCGCTTGCCGGGGGTCTTGTGGATTTCCTCGGCTAGGATCCCACCGAGGGTCGCCGTCTTCTGGTCCTCATCTGATCCTGTGTATTTATGATCTTGACAAAGATCTGCATGCCACCGCGGAGGTGCCTCCCGAACCCCGGTTCCAATGTAGTTGTCGATGGTGTTTGGAACCCTTGGGCTCATGCAAGGGTGGCTCGCTCTGCTGGCGTTGGGCAAGTTGCCCCGGCAAGAGCCGCGGAGGCCACCCCGGCAAGGGTCTTGCCGGGGGGTGGGGGGTCCACCTCGCCTCTCTGCTCTTTAGTGCTTCTGGTCTTGGCGTTGCCTTGTTCGTCCTGTGCTTCGGTTTTCCTTCGGCTTCCCTCCTTTGCCTTGTTAAGTGTGGCCGCGGGCGCGCCTCTGACTGCCTGTGCACAAGTAAGGGGTCAAAAGGAGAGCCCCTACTTTTGTACACCGATAGTGGATGTACGATACCACCACCTATCGGAACCACGCCAAAAATCCCCGTGTCTACATTGCGTTTGCCTTCTCCAAACCCTTCCCTTTACCTTCATATGCAATGTTTTACTTTCCGCTGGTACTCTCTTAGAATTGCATGTGTAGGTTGATTGCTTGACTTGTGCTGAGTTGCTAAAATTTGCCAAGACTTAAAATTGGGAAAGGGCTAGATTTTTATCTGGTCAAGTAGTCTAATCACCCCCCTCTAGACCTACTTTCGATCCTACAAACTTTCACAATAATAGTAAGATATATTGTATGAAAATATATTGAATGATGATTCGTTTTTGCGTGTATAAACTTGGTCTAAGTTTAGAAGGTTTGACCCGAGAGAAAGCTAACATGTGAAGTAAATAAACACATAGGTAGTATACATACACAATTTATCTAAGGTACTCCAATAGTACGTCCACTACACATTCACGCATCTCACATCTTTCTCTCACTCTTTCTGTCAAACCAACTAAGCCTTGTCCTAATAAAAAATAAAGTCCTAAAAAACAACTAAGCCAACCTCCCAGCATATCGCGCGGGAAAAGACCCGGCCACGCCGTTTTAGTTGGGATTACCGGATTACTAGTAGTAGTATCGATGGATCGCGCGAAGCACCAAGTTTAAAAGGAAAAAGGCGGTACACTCACAGCACGCCTGCCATGGTCGCATTGCACCCCTCACAAGGTCGGTCCTGCACACGGCTCATGCAAACGGAACGCGCTTCGGCTTGCCTCTTCACTGACATGTGGGACCGCATTTTGAGAAACCGACCATGCGCCAAACTCCCCCACCCACCGCGCGAAAATTCCCCCAAATCCCAAATTCAACCGCCCTTCGGCCAACTAGCCAATAATATTCCCCACCCCCCCCCCACTCCATTCACTCTGCCAAAGCCACCCTCCCCGCCACACCGATACGTCGGTGCCGCGGTTCGTCGAGGGGACGCACGGCGATCCTCTTGCTCCCACAGTACGCTCTCGTAGACTGACGTCCTCCAGCCGCGTCGCCACTACTGGCGACTCTCTTGTACAGACCCATGACGGTCAGCTTCTCCCACAATACGCACATTCTAGACTGAAGCCCCGTGCATGTTGGAGTAGCGCTGAATGTTACTAGCTGATTGACGTTGTTAATCTCACTGTTTGCCGAAATAGTTTATAGTCAATATGTTCTACTTAAGAAGCTTCCTTGCCATGTTCTTCACTCAATCTGCTTTGCTGAGATGACATGCCACGCCCGATTAGTTGCTAAAATATGCTGCGATATATTTATTGTGAAGTAGATTGCCATGGTCTAGTAGCCAATCTATTAGGTGAAATAGCTTGACACCATTTTATACTCAATCTTTGTTGCTCAGATGGCCTTCGATGGCTGCGTGCTCGGCCTCATTGACTGGTGAAATAGGCTACCATAATTTAGCACTCAAATATGTTTGCTAAATTAGCTTTACATATATTTCGTTACTTAGATCTACCTGTCCAAATATCTTGCCATAGCTTTAGACATCGACCTAGGTATTTTTTTTCTGGACTTTATAAAAAACATATATGTTTTTAGTGTAATATCTAGTAGAAGAACTAATTTGTATGTCTAACAGATGGATAGGACTTGGATAACTTCTCCTCGAAGATTCTCCGCTGCATATGTCAAGGGGGTGGAAAACTTCATGAACTTTATCAGAGGTGAGTACGGTGGTCTGAAATCAGATGTGCTCTACCCATGTAGCAGTTGTATGAATTTAGTTACAAGACCCCAGTAACTGTGGAAAATCATCTACACTTGTATGGGATGTCGGTCACATATACTAGGTGGGTTCATCATGGTGAAGCTGTGAGCGTCAATGTAACTGACTATGTGGAAGCAGCAGATCACCATCTTGATCTGCCTGATGCTTAGGTGGAAGAGGAGGAGGAGGAGGAGGTGGTGGCGGCGGAGCCATCGAGTTTGACCAACACTGAAACAATGCTATGAAATGCTCATGCATTTCGTGAACTTTCACCTGCAGAAGAAAAATGGTGGGCCCGCATGTTGGAACAATGCAACGTGGCAGTCACTCCCAGGAAATAAGCTGTCAGTATTCACAGCTATGGTCACCTTTCTTCAGGTGAAGATATCTGAGCGGATGACCAACAAATCATTCGATGCGATGTTGGCTGCTCTCCGCAAATCTTTCCCAGATGCGTCTGAGCTGCTACACACCTACAGTAAAATGAAGAATTTCCTGCGTGTAGTTGGAATTGGATATGATATGATCCATGTTTGTAAGAATAATTTCGTTCTGTTCCGGAAGGATTATGCCAACTTAAGTGAATGCCCAAAATGCAAATCATCAAGATGGAAAGATGGCGATGCTGTGAAGAGGATTCCTCATAATTTTCCAAGACATTTTCCAATTATACCAAGATTGCAGAGGTTGTTTCATGATGCTGAAACAAGAGAGGATGTACTGTGGAATTCTAGGAACCAGGGTACAGAGATCAGAATGTAATGAGCCATCCATCTCATGGTAGTGACTGGAAAAGCTTCAATCAGAAACACAAAAAGCTTGTTGCTGACCCAAGAAACATTAGACTTGTCTTAGCTACAGATGGATTTAACCCATTTGGCCACCAGAGCACCACATATAGCATGTGGCCAGTGCTTGTTATCCCTTACAACATGCCACCAAATGTCCGCACCAAAGAATCAAACTACATGATGGCCTTGCTCATCCCAGGTCCAAAAAGTCCTGGAAAGGATTTTGATTTATTCATGGAGGAACTTCAACAGCTATGGAGGGGTGTTCTCACTCGAGATCTATATAGCAACCCACCAGCTGATTTCTTTCTATGTGCTGTCATAATTTGGTGCATCCATGATTATCCGGCTTTGGGCACGATGTCAGGGCGAACGGCACATGGTTACAATGCATGTGTTCGCTGTGACAGGAATCCGCTGTCATACACAATACTTAGCACGATCTATTACATTGGACACCATCGTTTCCTTGCCAAGGAAGCCGTGTCCTACAAAATACCGAAGACATGTGTTCAATGCAAAGCATGAAAACCGTGATGCGCCAAAGAGGCTCACCGGCGATGAGTTGCAAGTGGAATTAGAGAAGGTCAGGCATATTACACCAGGAAACCATCCTGATAATGGTAGCGGGAAAAGGAAGCATGGCAGGGCAGAAGAGAGATTATTGTTTACCCGCAGGTCCACTTTGTGGGACTTGGAGTATTGGAAAGATTTGGATCTACGACATAATCTTGATGTGATGCATATCGAGAAAAATATATGGGACAGTATTATCGGCACACTTAATATTGAAAGCAAGACGAAAGATACCTTAAAATCTAGGATTGATTTGACACATCTTGGTATCACAAGGGATTTGCAGGTGGATGATGATGGTGCATCACGGGATATGACACCAGCTGTGTACGTCTTGTACAAGGTAAAATGAAGAATTCTGCAAGGTCCTGTCATGTGTGAGATTCCCACATGGATTTGCTTCCAACCCTGAAAGGAGAGTCAGTGCAGATGGAAACAAGGTACAAGGGTTGAAAAATCATGACTGCCACATCCTACTTCAAAGGGTTTTACCTGATATCCTTAGAGGATTGGGCCGCCCTAACTTATACAGAGCAGTTGTAGAGTTGGGACAATTCTTCAGGGAACTCTGTAGTAGAAATATCAGGATAGATGCTTTGGAGCATCTTAGAGACAAGATACCAACTATCCTATGCGACCTTGAGAAGATATATCCTCCAGCCTTCTTTGATGTGATGGTGCATTTGGCTGATCATCTACCTGATGAGGCACTACTTAGAGGCCCAATACAGTATGGCCGGATGTACCCTATTGAAAGGCGGCTAGGAACTTTCAAGGGCTATGTTAGGAACAGAGCTAGACCTAAGGGGTCCATTGCAATATTAAAAAAGGGTCCATTGCAGAGGCCTACATTGCTATAGAAGCGTTGACATTCTGCTCAAAATACATTGAAACAGCTGACCAGCTTAGCAAAGAGGTGGGTGAAGAAAATCCCGAGCTCAATGTTTTTGATTGTTCTGTTCGAGTTACAGGGAAGATTCGACAAGACAACAAACCTAAAGATTTGGACAAAATGGTTTGGTATGTGTTGAATAATTGTCCCGAGATTCTACCTTATATCGAGTAAGTGCTAAGTGCTGCAACTTATACATCGTAATCTACTAAACTTGCAACACAGTCTTATATATTTACATGTTTGACGCAATCACTATGTGGTGCAGAATCGACAAAAAGGAGTTACTGCCACAAATCCAAGAAACATTGACAAACTGGTTATGGCAGGATTTGCGAAATGGTTCAAGAGCCATGTAAGCTTTTGAATTGCATTGTCAGTTTTTTTAATATATTGAGTACATAAGATGATCAGCTTGTCTATTTTCTAACCATAGGTTAAGAAGATGCGGGAGGATGGACAGACAGTTGATGATGCCCTTTACGCACTAGCAATGGGTCCTGATACTCGCGTAAGACATTATGAATCTTGCGTTGTTGGAGATGTGCGCTATAACACCCTTGCACACGACGAAGGCAGGAAGACACAAAACATCGCCATCATGAGCATGGATACGTACGACAAAGAGACAACTGAAATGTATGCTAACATAACAGACATTGTTCAGTTGCAGTATATCTCCCTTTTTGAGGTTCATCGGTGTGTGGGTCTGTTGTGCTGTCGTTGGTATAACCTATTTTCCAGGATCGCAAAACCCAGAGCTGATGATTATTTCGAATCCATCAATGTCAAGGCGGCGTACCAGACCGATGCGACTTTTTATTTTGGCAAATCAAGAAACATAGATATTTTTCTTGGAAGACACATATGCATGTAGCGATGACTGGAGAGTATTGCAAAGGTTTGAGCAGAGGAATTCGTTTAATGAAGTTGCACAACAAGATGATGCTTACACTGCTCTTGATGTAGAAGATTCCATAGATGTTCCTAATATCTTTGAGAACCATCACATCAATGACGCTGGCAAAAAGATTGCCTGTCGGGCTGTGGACATACGAGAGTTGATCAATAAGACGCCAACGTTCGAGGACATTGAGGATGAAGAAGAAAATGACACTAGGGGGAATTATGATTCAGACTGATACACATGGCGAATATGTTCGCTGCTGCTGCGAATGATGATTAGATTGCTTTTGTCATATTTGCCTGTGAGAAGACGACTTTTTATCTTCTATGTGAAAATTGTGTTTGCTATGACAAAACCTGATGAAGTTGTTGTTTAGTATTTTGCTGTGAGAACATCACTTATTATGTATGTTGATTTGTGTTTGGTGATTGTATGACGACTAAAACATGATGACATTGTTGTTTAGTTGTACTCATATTTGGCTATGAAACCTGTATTTGATGACATAGTTTGCTGTTGGACTGCATTTTGCTCGACATCTTCGAATGGGAACAAAGCTGACCCGTCAGGGCCTCCGCTAATTTATTTATTTATTAGCAAAAGGGCCTCTGCTATTTATTTATTTATGGGCAAAAGGGGATACCCCCGATTTCTATTAATAGAAATCATTAAATGTTCACAACACCACGCCCAGCCCGCTAAACAGGTTTCATTCATTACTAGTTTCAGCAAAGTGCTCATGTCATAGGCAATGAATACATCACGAGTGCTACATACACTGCAAATAAAGAGACAATCTTCCTACAGAGCACAACGATCTTGCCCATTATCTTCCGAGGCTCTTTCGTCTCCTCATTGCTTTCAAGGCCGTTCAACAGCTATTGCTTGGTCATGCTCAGATGAACTACATCTTTAACCTCCTGCTCTGCATCTTCCTCTTCTGCCGTTCCTTTAGTTACTTGTCCAACACCCCAACTTGCTCATATTGGGATTCCTCGGCTAACCAAATAATGAGCGTAGTTCCATTCCCCCACATCAGCAACTTCCCAGAAATACAAATCACACGAATCTTCCCTTTTCTGCACGAATCAAATTGGACGATCATCAATGATACTATTTAAAAAATCAGCAACTGAAAGCAGGCGAAAAACACTTAAACATATTATTACCCCATGATTTGGGCATTTGTAGAAGACTCGGTCAGGGTTAAGGATTGTAGTTGAGACGCGACGGATGACTCTGCGTGATTTGCAGCAGTGACACCACACCAATGGCAGCGGGTTGCGATGAGCAACCTGCTGCGGTGAGTGTGCCGGCGGGGGTGTGATGAGACCCACAGGGGATGGTACGGGTGGCGACTTGGCGCATATCTAGTTGTTGCCTGCTGAAGAGCAGGTGGACGAGCCGCCAGCAGACATGGTTGCTGCGGCCGGAGCTTTTGATGCTAGGCAAAGTAACTAGAGAAGAGGAGAAGCGAATGTTGGATATGTCAGTTTCATTACTTGCAGAGTAGCATATCACTATATATAGTCGTAGTCTAGGTTTCGATTCGAACCAGCTATAGGAGCACGTCTCTCTTTTTTCTAAACTCTGCAACATCTCTTTACTGGTACACTAGCTTGTTCTGTATGCCTTCTCAAGTCTTTGATTTTCGGGAATGTTATGTGGCGAATGTACCCTGGGAGGAGGACGGAAAATGAACGCATTTTCCTGGCAGTTTTAGTTGCGACGCAAGATCAAACAGTGGCAGTTTCGGGAATGTTATCTGGCGAACGAGCCCAGTTTTTCTTTTTCTTCCTATAAAAAATATGCTACGTGGTGTCGGCTTAGTCAACAAACGATTGTGCCAACCTTGACCGTTGGATTGACATTCAACGTCTATCATGTTTCTTCAGTCTCTTCTTCCTCCAGCCGCCAAAGCCAAACCAGTCCTGGCGGGACCGCCTGGTCCCGTCTCCCACGGCTGGCTGTGCTGCCGCGCACTCATCACGACCACATCACACCCTAAAAATCTGCACATCTTCCCTGGCTCCTGTTCGTTCCCGGCTGAGGCCTCACCATCGTCCTCCGCCTTGGTTTGCTCATCGCGGCGCCGCCCTCCGGTGTTGTCAACATGGTCAACAACCGAGAGGAATAAGGAGATAACTGTACATGGTGAGGATGACAATAGGGACCCACCAGGATCATGGCAGTAGGCAAGCAAGTGCCTCCTTTATTACAAAAAAATGGTTCCTCCTGATGGTTTCCTGACATCTTGGTCGCACGCCACTATCAACGTAGTCAATAAGCGAGATAACTGCAAAGGGAGCGGCTAACACCCGGGACCCAGCAGCTCGCGCAGTATTATTATTTTTGTTTTCGGGATGGAGCAGGGTATCAACTGTGGCCCGTCTAGCCTAGACTTTTATTTCGTATATGTTTACCACATGACCAGCCCAGATTTGTTTTTTCTTTCTAAAAATGGCTAGCCCAACTATTTTGTTTTTTGCAGAATAACCAACGGAGACCTACTTGCTTTTCTACGCCCTGCTGGGCCTGAAATCTTTGAAGACGAGGAGGGATGCATTCGTCTTGCCAGAAAATGGGCTATAAGTAATAAGAAATGGGTTGTAAAATGAAAAATACAACAAACAGACAATTAGTTCCAAATTACTTTTTTCTTTCCAATTTTGATATTTTAAATTTCATTGTTTTTGTGCAGGTAAAATTGCATTGGATTTTACATTAAGGTATGTTTATTTTTCAAATTAATTTGAATCTGGCTAGAAATTTCGGGCTATATGCTGTTTGGGACACATTTGGAGGCTGACTTGTGGGTCTACAAGGTTGACGTGTACGAAAGGCTTTGTCAACTTAGTCCACAAACGATTCTAGCAGCAGTGACCGTTGGATTGTTAATCCAATGGCTGTGCTGCTTCTTCAACCTCTGGTCTTCTTACTCTAGCCGCCCAAACCAGTGCTGGTCGTATTGCCTGCTCATGCCTCCCGTGGCCGACCGTGCTGCCGCGCAGGCCTAACCGCCCCACACCACTCCCATCGCTAGCCTGACCATCCCATTACTCACCCAGACCTCCTGTTATTCTTTGGCGATGGCAGATGAACCAGTAAACCCTCGTACTCCCCTTCGTGTGGGAAACAACTGCCGAGTCTTCTCCGGCTTCGGGTCGTTCCCTTCCTAGGCCTCGCCGTCGTCCACCGCCCTAGTGCTCTTAGTGCGGCGTGGTCAAACGTGGAGAGGATGACAGCTGGGTCCACGGCCGCAGACAAGGAAGTGCCTCCTTATTACACGCAAAATAATTATTCCTCCACCTGACAACAGGGTCCCACTGTAAACGCCTATGTATTTCGCGACAAAAAGTTCCTCCCGCTGACAGCTCGGACCCACCAGCTATATCTTCGCACGCAAGGAAGTGCCTCCTTATTACGCACAAAAATGAATAGCCCCGCTACTAGGTGGGACCCACCATATTTGGAGGCTGACTTGTGGGCCTACTAAGTTGACGCGGACGCAGGGTTTTGTCAACTTAGTCAATATAAACGATTCTAGCTGTGGTGACCGTACGATGTCCATCCAATGGCCATCGTGCTTCTTCAACCTCTGGTCTTCTTGCTCCAGCCACCCAAACCATCGCGGGCCGTGTCGCCTGCTCCTGCCTCCCGTGGCCGGCTATGCTGCTGCGCAAGTCTCACCGCCCACTCCTACTCCAACCGATGACCTGGCCATCCATCTACTCACCCACAACCCCTGTTATTCTGCGGTAACAGCAGCCTCACACCGCAGCCGAACTAGTCAACCCTCGTACTCCCCTCCGCATGGGCATGCACTGCCGCGGCTCCGCGTTGTCCCCTTCCTAGGCCTCGCCTCGTGCACCGCCTTGGTGCTCTCGACGCGGCGTGGTCAACATGGTCAAGGAATGACTTCCATCGGAAGACCACTATACGTGGAGAGGCTGACAGCTAGGTCCACGGCCGTAGCAAGTAAGTGCCTCCTTATTACGCATAAAATAATTATTCCTCCACCTGACAGTGGGGACCCACCGGAAGGGCCTCTGTATTTTGTGAAAAAAATGTTTCCCCCTGACAGCTGGTGAAGGAAATATGCCCTAGAGGCAATAATAAAGTTGTTATTTATATTTCCTTATATCATGATAAATGTTTATTATTCATGCTACAATTGTATTAACCGGAAACTTAGTACATGTGTGAATACATAGACAAAATAGAGTGTCCCTAGTATGCCTCTACTTGACTAGCTCGTTAATCAAAGATGGTTAAGTTTCCTAACCATAGACATGTGTTGTCATTTGATGAACGGGATCACATCATTAGAGAATGATGTGATGGACAAGACCCATCCGTTAGCTTAGCATTATGATCGTTTAGTTTTATTGCTATTGCTTTCTTCATGACTTATACATATTCTTCTAACTATGAGATTATGCAACTCCCGAATACCGGAGGAACACCTTGTGTGCTATCAAACGTCACAACGTAACTGGGTGATTATAAAGATGCTCTACAGGTGTCTCTGATGGTGTTTGTTGAGTTGGCATAGATCGAGATTAGGATTTGTCACTCCGAGTATCGGAGAGGTATCTCTGGGCCCTCTCGGTAATGCACATCACTATAAGCCTTGCAAGCAATGTGACTAATGAGTTAGTTGTGGGATGATGCATTACAGAACGAGTAAGGAGACTTGTCGGTAACAAGATTGAACTAGGTATGATGATACCGACGATCAAATCTCAGGCAAGTAACATGCCGATGACAAAGGGAATGACGTATGTTGTTATGCGGTTTGACCGATAAAGATCTTCGTATAATATGTAGGAGCCAATATGAGCATCCAGGTTCCGCTATTGGTTATGGACCAGAGATGTGTCTCGGTCATGTCTACATAGTTCTCGAACCCGTAGGGTCCGCACGCTTAACGTTCGATGACGATTTGTATTATGAGTTATGTATTTTGGTGACCGAAGTTTGTTCGGAGTCCCGGATGAGATCACGAACATAACGAGGAGTCTCGAAATGGTCGAAAGGTAAAGATTCATATATTGGAAGGTTGTATTCGGTCAGCGGAATGGTTCCGAGTGATTCGGGTATTTTATCGGAGTACCAAGGGGTTACCGGAACCCCTCGGGGGAAATCATGGGCCTCATGGGCCATGGGAGAGAAGAGGGGACAGCCCACAAGGGGGAGGCGCCCCCCCAAGGGGAGTCCGAATAGGAACGGGAGGGGTCGCGTCCCCCTTTCCCTCTACCCCTACTCTCCTCCCCTCTTTCCCCCTCTGTTGGAAGGAAAAGGTGGGGGGGGCGAATCCTACTTCAACTAGGAGTCCAAGTAGGACTCCCCCCTCGGGCGCACCCTCCTTGGCCCCCTTTATATACCGGGGCAGGGGGCACCCCAAAGACACAATAATTGTTTCTTAGCCGTGTGCGGTGCCCCCCCTCCATAGTTTACCACCTCGGTCATATTGTAGCAGTGTTTAGGCGAAGCCCTGCGCGGATCACATCACCAACACCGTCGCCATGCCGTCATGCTGGCGGAACTCTCCCTCGACCCTCTACTGGATCAAGAGCTCGAGGGACGTCATCATGCTGAACGTGTGCTGAACACGGAGGTGCCGTACGTTCAGTACTTGTATCGGTTGGATCGTGAAGACGTTCGACTACATCAACCACGTTAACTAAACGCTTCCGCTTTCGGTCTACGAGGGTACGTGGACACACTCTCCCCTCTCATTGCAATGCTTCTCCTAGATAGATCTTGCATGATTGTAGGGATTTTTTGAATTACTACGTTCCCCAACAGTGGCATCCGAGCCAGGTCTATGCGTAGATGACATGCATGAGTAGAACACAATGAGTTGTGGGCGATAATAGTCATACTGCTTACCACCAACGTCTTAATTTGATTTGGCGGTATTGTTGGATGAAGCGGCACAGACCGACATTACATGACCGCGTTCATGAGACTGGTTCTACTGACGTGCTTCGCACACAGGTGGCTGGCGGGTGTCTGTTTCTCCAACTTTAGTTGAATCAAGTTTGACTACGGCCGGTCCTTGTTTAAGGTTAAAACAACACACTTGACGAAAAATCGTTGTGGTTTTGATGCGTAGGTATGAACGGTTCTTGCTAGAAGCCCGTAGCAGCCACGTAAAACTTGCAACAACAAAGTAGAGGACGTCTAACTTGCTTTTGCAGGGCATGTTGTGATATGATATGGTCAAGACGTGATGAGATATAATTGTTGTATGAGATGATCATGTTTTGTAAAAGTTATCGGCAACTGGCATGAGCCTTCTGGTTGTCGCTTTATTGTACGAAATGCAATCTCCATGTAATTGCTTTACATTATCACTAAGCGGTAGTGATAGTCGTAGAAGCAATAGTTAGCAAGACGACAACGATGCTGCAATGGAGATCAAGGTGTCAAGCCGGTGACGATGGAGATCATGACGGTGCTTTGGAGATGGAGATCAAAGGCAGAAGATGATGATGGCCATATCATGTCACATATTTTGATTGCATGTGATGTTTATCTTTTATGCATCTCATTTTGCTTAGTATGGCGGTAGCATTATAAGATGACCCCTCACTAAATTTCAAGGTATAAGTGTTCTCCCTGAGTATGCACCGTTGTTACAGTTCGTCGTGCCGAGACACCAAGTGATGATCGGGTGTGATAAGCTCTACGTTCACATACAATGGGTGCAAGCCAGTTTTGCACGTGCAGAATACTCGGGTTAAACTTGACGAGCCTAGCATATGCAGATATGGCCTCGGAACACTAAGACCGAAAGGTCGAACGTGAATCATATAGTAGATATGATCAACATAGTGATGTTCACCATTGAAAACTACTCCATCTCACGTGATGATCAGACATGGTTTAGTTGATATGGATCACGTGATCATTTAGATGACTAGAGGGATGTCTATCTAAGTGGGAGTTCTTAAGTAATATGATTAATTGAACTTTAATTTATCATGAACTTAGTACCTGATAGTTTTTGCATGTCTATGTTGTTGTAGATAAATGGCCCGTGCTACCGTTCCCTTGAATTTTAATGCATTCCTAGAGAAAGCTAAGTTGAAAGATGATGGTAGCAACTACATGGACTGGGTCCGTAACTTGAGGATTATCCTCATTGCTTCACAGAAGAATTACATCCTGGAAGCACCGCTAGGTGCAAGACCCGCTGCAGGAGCAACTCCGGATGTTATGAACGTCTGGCAGAGTAAAGCTGATGACTACTCGATAGTTCAGTGTGCCATGCTTTACGGCTTAGAATCGGGACTTCAAAGACGTTTTGAACGTCATGGAGCATATGAGATGTTCCAGGAGTTGAAGTTAATATTTCAAGCAAATGCCCGAATTGAGAGATATGAAGTCTCCAATAAGTTCTATAGCTGCAAAATGGAGGAGAATAGTTCTGTCAGTGAACATATACTCAGAATGTCTGGGTACCACAACCACTTGACTCAACTGGGAGTTAATCTTCCTGATGATAGTGTCATTGACAGAGTTCTTCAATCACTGCCAGCAAGCTATAAAAGCTTCGTGATGAACTATAATATGCAAGGGATGGATAAGACAATTGTCGATCTCTTCGTGATGCTAAAGGCCGCGGAGGTAAAAATCAAGAAGTAGCATCAAGTGTTGATGGTTAACAAGACCACTAGTTTCAAGAAAAAGGGCAAAGGGAAGAAGGGGAACTTCAAGAAGCACGGCAAGCAAGTTGCTGCTCAAGTGAAGAAACCCATGTCTGGACCTAAGCCTGAAACTGAGTGCTTCTACTACAAAGGGACTGGTCACTGGAAGCGGAACTGCCCCAAGTATTTGGCGGATAAGAAGGATGGCAAAGTGAAAGGTATATTTGATATACATGTTATTGATGTGTACCTTACTAATGCTCGTAGTAGCGCCTGGGTATTTGTGTAACGCCCCGAGACCGATGCTCTAGTTGCCTTCCATTTATTTTGTTGTTCCCATGTATGGATTTCCATGATTGTCATAATAAATTGTTGCATCATCATCCTTGTGTTATCTTTTATTCTCATTTTGTGCTTTCCATCTTCATGTATGTTGCCATGTGCATTTGCATCCATCATGTTCATGATTGCTTGCTTGCTTGTGATGTTTGTTTTATTATTGTTATTATTTTGCATCATGCATGCGTCTCCATATTATTGTTGTGCTTGTTTCCTTTTACTTGTTCATGTGCATTACAACTCCTTCTTCTTGTCCTTGATCCTTTCTCTTTTACTTATTGCTCAACTTCAACTTGGATTCACCCAACTTTCTATCCCGTCCAAACTTCTCCTTTCTTCGTTATTCCATTTATTTTTCTTGTGGCATTTTCCCTTTTCGGAAAAAATGTTCAACCTATCCCTATAAATCCTAAATGATGCCTACACACTCTCTGCCGAATTACAGATCCTTTGGAATTGTTTTGGTTGGGTTAAAAAATGGCTCAAGTTTGAATTTAATTCAAACTTGAATTATTTTTATATCCTTAAAAATGCCCAAACCAGTTTATTCAAACTGTGCATGTTTCCAGGACGCCTAATATATTTTATCTCTGTCAAATTACCTGTCTACCCCTTTCTTTCTTTTCCTCCAAGTTTCTGTCTGAAGAAAATGGAGAAAAAAAGAAGTTGAGGCAGGAAGAGAAGCCCAACGTAGCCCACCTATCTTATATGTTCACTGCAGCCCACAGCGCACAGCCAGCCCATCTCCACAGGAGCTTCGTCCTCCTCCTGTACGGCGCACATCCAGACCTCCATGTCGGCAGCCAGCTTGATTTGACGGCCGGGACAGCGTCCCTGCCTCCTATAAATCATGCCCCGGTGCCCTAGGGTCTCTCCTCCTTCCATTCCTCCCTCCTCGTCGCCTAGCCGCCGCAAGGTAAGCTCTCCACGCCATAGCCGACGCCATGTCCGAGTCGAGTTTGAGCTCGTGCTCGGCTTGATCCTTCCAGTGGCCACCCTCTTCTTCCTCGGGAGCGTCAAGATCGTCGTCTTCGTCTTCCTCACCTCGTCCAGGAGATTCCCCAAGTCCCTCTACTTCCCCTGCGTACTCTACTTCATGCCGGGAGCCAACGCCGCGAGGGTCTTCTTCCCCGACGTCGGCCACTTCCTGTCTTCGGCGCCATCCGGTCGTCTCCGACCACCTCTCGGCAATCCAAGCACGCCCGCGTGTTTGTGGTGAGCACCCGATTCCTCCCCATGCCTCGTCTTCTCGATTGCTTCTTGTCCCTCCTGATTCCTCCCGGCCGAGGCGCCGAGCGCGTTGTTGTCGCCGGAGCTCCTCCGGTGGCATCCTGCCCGTTTTCCTTGCATCGCTAGGCTTAGGCTCCTCTGTAGGTGCATTTTCTTCTAGCTAGTAACCGTTTCACCCCACCGTCCGCCGTGTTGGGTTGGTCCCCGCCGCCTCTGTCCTCCCGATGCCGGCGATGTCTCTGTCGTCGTTTGGTGTCGTGAGTGGCACGCGGGAGTGTGGGTTTGTCCTGTGCATCGATCGCGCCCCTCCTCCATAGCTTTTGGTCACCGGAGTTTCCTCTGAGGAGCTCGCCCGCTAACCTGCTCGCACGCGCACCCTGCTTGCTCGCTGCCTCGCCGCGTCTCACCATGGCCAAGGAGCTCCAGCTCTATGCACACGGCCGCCCCCTGCTTGCACTTGCGCCTGCAACTCCCGCACACGCCTCGCAGCACATGCGCATCTCACTCGCGAGCTCCGTTGCCTGCTTCGACCTGTAACCACCATGACCGAGACAAGCTCCTGCTCGTCCTCGGTTTACAGTATCCGTAGCCTTGTGCGTATGCCCGCAGCAGCCGCCGCTTGGTTCGTCCGCACGCACACCCCTTTTCCGCACACCCGCTGATGCCTAGCAGCAGAGATCGGTGCCGCGTTCACTCGCCGCTGCCGTGAGCTTTCTCGGCGTAGCCATGGCTGAAGCTCGCCACTTCTGTTGTTCGGTTATGAAGAAAGCCACCTCCTTATGCGCACAGCACATGCAACATCCCAACCGGTTAGTCTTCCGCTTCCCCTTTGTCACCCAGGCGACCAGGGATCAAATCCCCACGGGCACATTCTTTGCCATCAATTTTTGCCTTACCAGATCAAGCTTTGTTCTTGTTCATGTTCTGTCAAGTCCAGTATCCATCACAAACATCTTCTAGGCAAGCTGGTCAGCGCGCTCTGTTTTCAACTGTGAGGTGCTGGGTTTAATTCCCAGGCATCCCAATATTTGCCCATGTCTCCTCTTATTCATCTTTTGCACCACACAGCCAGCCACTTAGGCCTCATTCGCTTCTGGGCCGCTGCAATCCGGTCCGTGCATATTTTTTTCCCACTCTGTGTATTTTAGCATTTTCCAGTGTATTCTTACTTACAGAAATGCCATCATTTTGAATTGTGAATATCTAAATATGCATGCATCCAGATTAAACACACCATATATGTAAAATGCTTAGAATTTTGCCTAGTTTCATAATATACCACTTTCATCCATGTTTAAAATGTCTAAATGTGCTGTTTGAATTAATTTGCATAAATAGCATGTTAAAATGCTTTATTTCATAACTAAATAACCGTAGCTCCTTTTTAAATAAACTTTATATGTAAATGGGGTAGAAAAATGCATAGATTAATGTGCTGCACTTTATTTTGCTGTTTAACAACATTAAAATTGTGTATAGGGCAGAACAGTACCAAATTCGAAATATACTTATGAGGATTTTCCGGAATTGTTGTTTGTTGTTCCGGCCTCGTTTAAACTTGCCTAGATAGGTAGTTTTATTATGCTTCACCTCTTTCCATGTTAACAACATTTAATCTTGACATGCATCATACTTGGTTTAGCATCATGTCTCATTATGTGTTGTGTGTTTACCATGTTGTTTGCTTCTTTCCGGTTGTGCTTCTTCTCGTTAGTTCCTGTTTCATTGCGATCGTGAGGATTCGTTCGTCTACGCTTGGTTCGTCTTCGTGGCTTCATCTTCTTCATGGACTCTTTCTTCTTCCTAGCGGGATTTCAGGCAAGATGACCGTCACCTTGGATCTCATTACTATCATTGCTATGCTAGTTGCCTCGATGCTATCGCTATGCCGCGTTACCTACCACTTGCTTATCAAGCCTCCCATATTGCCATGAACCTCTAACCTTTGTCACCCTTCCTAGCAAACCGTTGTTTGGCTATGTTACCGCATTTGCTCAGCCCCTCTTATAGCGTTGCTAGTTGCAGGTGAAGATGAAGATTGCTCCATGTTGGATTATGTTTATGTTGGGATATCACAATATCTCTTATATTATTAATGCATCTATATACTTGGTAAAGGGTGGAAGGCTCGACCTTATGCCTGGTGTTTTGTTCCACTCCTGGCGCCCTAGTTTCCGTCATATCGGTATTATGTTCCCGGATTTTGCGTCCCTAACACGGTTGGGTGTTATGGGAACCCCTTGACAGTTCGCCTTGAATAAAACTCCTCCAGCAAGGCCTAACATTGGTTTTACCATTTGCCTACCTACCACCTACACCTTTCCCTTGGGAGTAATTAACCCGAGGGTCATTTTTATTTTAGCCCCCCCGGGCCAATGCTTCTCTAAGTGTTGGTCCGAACTAGAGCCACTTGCAGCGCCACCTCGGGGAAACTTGAGGGCTGGTTTTTAGTTGTACGTAGTGCTCATTCGGTCGTGGCCTGAGACGAGATACGCGCGGCTACTATCAGGGTGTCGGCACGCCGGGAGGTCTTGCTGGACTTGTTTTACCATTGTCGAAATGTCTTGTAACCGGACTTCCGAGACTGATCGGGTCTTTCCGGGAGAAGGAATATCCTTCGTTGATCATGAGAGCTTATCATGGGCTAAGTTGGGACACCCCTGCAGGGTTTGAACTTTCGAAAGCCGTGCCCACGGTTATGTGACAGATGGGAATTTGTTAATATCCGGTTGTAGTAAACTTGAAGTAAACTCTTCTAAAATACACCAACCGCGTGAGTAACCGTGATTGTCTCTTTTCGGGGTTGTTCGAGAGGAGAACACGGTTTTTGGGTTATGTTTGACGTAACTAGGAGTTCAGGATCACTTCTTGATCATTACTAGTTGACGACCGCTTGTTAAGCTCCTCTTCTCGCTCTTGTTTCGTAAGTTAGCCACCATACTTTGCTTAGCTGCTGCTGCAACCTCACCACTTTACCCTTTCCTTACCCATTAAGCTTTGCTAGTCTTGATACCCATGGTAATGGGATTGCTGAGTCCTCGTGGCTCACAGATTACTACACCAACAGTTGCAGGTTCAGGTTGTGCGATGATCATGACGCGAGAGCGATGTTTACTTGTTTTGGAGTTCTTCTTCCGCTTCTTCGATCACGGGATAGGTTCCAAGTCGGCAACCTGGGCTAGCAGGGTGGATGTCGTTTGAGTTCCTATTTGTGTTTCATCCGTAGTCGGATGTTGATCTTGTGTGATGTATTGATGTATTCTTGCGGCATTTGTATGCCTTGTATGTATCCCCATCTATTATGTAATGTTGATGTAATGATAACCACCTTGCAAAGGCGTCTTCAAGATGCGCTTCTATCCTTGGTGGGACCTTCGAGTTCCTTTAGGATAGGGTCGCATCTTTAGGATACTGGTTCTGTTGCTCATATTTGCAACTCGAAACAGGGGCTACAGATTAAACAAAGATTGGCAAAAGACGAGGTGACGATGCGCGTGGGAAATGGTTCCAAAGTCGATGTGATCGCCGTCGGGCACGCTACCTCTACGTCTACCGTCGGGATTAGTTCTAGACCTAAATAATTGTTATTTGGTGCCAGCGTTGAGCATGAACATTATATTTGGATCTTGTTTGATGCGAGACGGTCATTCATTTAAAATTAGAGAATAATGGTTGTTCTATTTATATGAGTAATATCTTTATTGTCATGCACCCTTGATGAGTGGTCTATTTTTGTCGAATCTCGATTGTAGTGATACACATATTGATAATAGTGAAGCCAAAAGATGCAAGGTTAATATTGATAGTGCAACTTATTTGTGGCACTACCGTTTAGGTCATATTGGTGTAAAGCGCATGAAGAAATTCCATGCTGATGGGCTTTTGGAATCACTTGATGCTTGCGAACCATGCCTCATGGGCAAGATGACTAAGACTCCGTTCTCCGAAATAATGGAGCGAGCAACTGACTTATTGGAAACAATAGATACTGATGTATGCGGTCCGATGAGTGTTGATGCTTGCGGTGGATATCGTTATTTTCTGACCTTCACAAATGATTTGAGCAGATATGGGTATATCTACTTAATGAAATATAAGTCCGAAACATTTGAAAAGTCCAAAGAATTTCAGAGTGAAGTGGAAAATCATCATAGCAGGAAGATAAAGTTTCTACGATCTGATCGTGGAGGTGAATATTTGAGCTATGAGTTTGGTCTTCATTTGAAACAATGCGGAATAGTTTCACAACTCACGACACTTGGAACACCACCGCGTAATGGTGTGTCCGAACGTCGTAACTGTACTTTATTAGATATGGTGCGATCTATGATGTCTCTTACCGATTTACCGCTATCGTTTTCGGGTTATGCTTTAGAGACATCTGCATTCACATGAAATAGGGCACCATCTAAATCCGTTGAGACGACACCAATGAATTGTGGTTTGGCAAGAAGCCTAAGTTGTCATTTCTTAAAGTTTGGGGCTGCGATGCTTATGTGAAAAAGCTTCAACCTGATAAGCTCGAACCCAAATCGGAGAAATGTGTCTTCATAGGATACCCAAAGGAGACTGTTGGGTACACCTTCTATCACAGATCCGAAGGCAAGATATTCGTTGCTAAGAATGGATCCTTTCTAGAGAAGGAGTTTCTCTCGAAAGAAGTGAGTGGGAGGAAAGTAGAACTTGATGAGGTAATTGTACCTTCTCCCGAATTGGAAAGTAGTTCATCACAGAAATCAGTTCTAGTGATTCCTACACCAATCAGTGAAGAAGCTAATGATGATGATCATGAAACTTCAGATCAAGTTACTACCAAACCTCGTAGGTCAACTAGAGTACGGTCCGCACCAGAGTGGTACGGTAATCCTGTTCTGGAGGTCATGTTACTTGACCATGACGAACCTACGAACTATGAGGAAGCGATGATGAGCCCAGATTCCGCGAAATGGCTTGAGGCCATGAAATCTGAGATGGGATCCATGTATGAGAACAAAGTGTGGACTTTGGTTGACTTGCCTGATGATCGGCAAGCCATAGAGAATAAATGGATCTTCAAGAAGAAGTCTGACACTGACGGTAATGTTAATGTCTACAAAGCCTGACTTGGTGCGAAAGGTTTTCGACAAGTTGAAGGAGTTGACTATGATGAGACCTTCTCACCAGTAGTGATGCTTAAGTCTGTCAGAATCATGTTAGCAATTGCCGCATTTTATGATTATGAAATTTGGCAAATGGATGTCAAAACTGCATTCCTTAGAGGATTTCTTAAAGAAGAGTTGTATATGATGCAACCAGAAGGTTTTGTCGATCCTAAAGGTGCTAACAAAGTGTGCAAGCTCCAGCGATCCATTTATGGACTGGTGCAAGCATCTCGGAGTTGGAATATACGCTTTGATAGTGTGATCAAAGCATATGGTTTTATACAGACTTTTGGAGAAGCATGTATTTACAAGAAAGTAAGTGGGAGCTCTGTAGCATTTCTAATATTATATGTGGATGACATATTGTTGATTGGAAATGATATAGAATTTCTGGATAGCATAAAAGGATACTTGAATAAGAATTTTTCAATGAAAGACCTCGGTGAAGCTGCTTATATATTGGGCATCAAGATCTATAGAGATAGATCAAGACGCTTAATTGGACTTTCACAAAGCACATACCATGATAAAGTTTTGAAGAAGTTCAAAATGGATCAGTCAAAGAAAGGGTTCTTGCCTGTGTTACAAGGTGTGAAGTTGAGTGAGACTCAATGCCCGACCACTGCAGAAGATAGAGAGAAAAATGAAAGTCATTCCCTATGCCTCAGCCACAGGTTCTATCATGTATGCAATGCTGTGTACCAGACCTAATGTGTGCCTTGCTATAAGTTTAGCAGGAAGGTACCAAAGTAATCCATGAGTGGATCATTGGATAGCGGTCAAGAACACCCTGAAATACCTGAAAAGGACTAAGGATATGTTTCTCGTTTATGAAGGTGACAAAGAGCTTGTCGTAAATGGTTACGTCGATGCAAGCTTTGACACTGATCCGGATGACTCTAAGTCAAAAACCGGATACGTATTTATATTGAATGGTGGAGCTGTCAGTTGGTGCAGTTCCAAGTAGAGCGTCGTGGCGGGATCTACGTGTGAAGCGGAGTACATAGCTGCTTCGAAAGCAGCAAATGAAGGAGTCTGGATGCAGGAGTTCATATCCGATCTAGGTGTAATACCTAGTGCATCGGGTCCAATGAAAATCTTTTGTGACAATACTGGAGCAATTGCCTTGGCAAAGGAATCCAGATTTCACAAGAGAACCAAACACATCAAGAGACGCTTCAATTCCATCCGCGATCAAGTCAAGGAGGGAGACATAGAGATTTGCAAAATACATACGGATCTGAATGTTTCAGACCCGTTGACTAAGCCTCTTCCACGAGCAAAACATGATCAACACCAAGACTCCATGGGTGTTAGAATCATTACTATGTAATCTAGATTATTGACTCTAGCGCAAGTGGGAGACTGAAGGATATATGCCTTAGAGGCAATAATAAAGTTGTTATTTATATTTCCTTATATCATGATAAATTTTTATTATTCATGCTAGAATTGTATTAACCAGAAACTTACTCATGTGTGAATACATAGACAAAACAGAGTGTCCCTAGTATGCCTCTACTTGACTAGCTTGTTAATCAAAGATGGTTAAGTTTCCTAACCATAGACATGTGTTATCATTTGATGAACGGGATCACATCATTAGAGAATGATGTGATGGACAAGACCCATCCGTTAGCTTAGCATTATGATCGTTTAGTTTTATTGCTATTGCTTTCTTCATGACTTATACATATTCCTCTAACTATGAGATTATGCAACTCCCGAATACCGGAGGAACACCTTGTGTGCTATCAAACATCACAACGTAACTGGGTGATTATAAAGATGCTCTACAGGTGTCTCTGATGGTGTTTGTTGAGTTGGCATAGATCGAGATTAGGATTTTTCACTCCGAGTATCGGAGAGGTATCTCTAGGCCCTCTCGGCAATGCACATCACTATAAGCCTTGCAAGAAATGTGACTAATGAGTTAGTTGCGGGATGATGCATTATGGAACGAGTAAAGAGACTTGCCGGTAACGAGATTGAACTAGGTATGATGATACCGACGATCGAATCTCGGGCAAGTAACATACCGATGACAAAGGGAATGACGTATGTTGTTATGCAGTTTGACCGATGAAGATCTTCATAGAACATGTAGGAGACAATATGAGCATCCAGGTTCGCTATTGGTTATTGACCGGAGATGTGTCTCGGTCATGTCTACATAGTTCTCGAACCCGTAGGGTCCGCACGCTTAACGTTCGATGACGATTTGTATTATGAGTTATGTGTTTTGGTGACCGAAGTTTGTTCGGAGTCCCGGATGAGATCAAGGACATGACGAGGAGTCTCAAAATGGTCGAGAGGTAAGGATTCATATATTGGAAGGTTGTATTTGACATCGGAATGGTTCCGAGTGATTCGGGTATTTTATCGGAGTACCGAGGGGTTACCGGAACCCCCCGGGGGAAATCATGGGCCTCATGGGCCATGGGAGAGAAGAGGGGACAGCCCACAAGGGGGAGGCGCCCCGCCCCCAAGGGGAGCGCGAATAGGAAGGGGAGGGGGCGCGTCCCCCCTTTCCCTCTTCCCCTCCTCTCCTTCCCTCTTTCCCCCTCCGTTGGAAGGAAAAGGTGGGGGGGGGGCGAATCCTACTTGGACTAGGAGTCCAAGTAGGACTCCCCCCTTTGGCGCGCCCTCCTTGGCCGCTGGCCTCCTCCCCCCCACAACAGTTGTTTCTTAGCCGTGTGCGGTGCCCCCCTCCATAGTTTACTACCTCAGTCATATTGTCATAGTGCTTAGGCGAAGCCCTGCACGGATCACATCACCAACACTGTCGCCACACCGTCATGCTGACGGAATTCTCCCTTGGCCCTCTACTGGATCAAGAGCTCGAGGGACGTCATCATGCTGAACATGTGCTGAACACGGAGGTGCCGTACGTTCGGTACTTGGATCGGTTGGATTGTGAAGACGTTCGACTACATCAACCGCGTTAACTAAACACTTCCGCTTTTGGTCTACGAGGGTACATGGACACACTCTCCCCTCTCGTTGATATGCTTCTCCTAGATAGATCTTGCGCGATCGTAGGAAATTTTCTGAATTACTACGTTCCCCAACAGCTGGGACCCACCAGTTATATCTTCACACGCAAGGAAGTGCCTCCTTATCTTCCCTGACAGCTGGGACCCACCCGGTCGAATCGTACATAGGGTTGTCTGTCTGGTCATGAACGTGTACGTATATACTGGTCGATCGGTCTCTCTGCAATGATGAACCGTGTCCGAGCAAGCAGCGGCACATGTAGTAGTAGAGCCCCCGACATAGCAGTTCAGGCAGTCCAGTTAAAACCCTGTACACGTATGTACAGCCAGATGCCAAAAAATACGACCACGTACGTACATACGGGCAGGGTCTCGAACGCCTACTCGCGCATACATACGACAAGGGCTCGTGTACATGGAGAGGCAACGGACGGCAGCAATGGCGTCCTGTTCATCGGCAACCAACCGGCTAGGTCGGAATGGAGAAACAACGTCCTGTTCATCGGGAGGCAACAGACTGGGTCGGAATGCGTCGTGTTCAACGGGAGCCAACTGGCTTGGACAGAACAGCCGGAACGGGGTCTGGCATACCGCAAAACGGAGGAAGACGACCTTCTGTTTGACCACGTACGGTCGAAACGGGGTCCTGTTCATTGGGAAGGGTCTGGTATACCATAGAACGGAGGAAACGGCCTTCTGTTCAAGTGCCTACGGTCAAAACGGGGTGTTGTTGATCGGGAGGGGTGTGGCGTACCACAAATCGGAGGAAATAGACTTCTCTTGTAGCGCCTACGGTGAAACGGGGTCCTATTCATCCACCGTCTTCTGCCTCACTCCAGCCTCCACGGGCTACTGTTCATCCACTGTCGACCTCCTCCAGCCTCCACCAGCTACTGTTCATCCACGGGCTACTGTTCATCCAGCCTCCACCGGCTACTATTCATAGAGCCTCCACCGGGTCCTGTTCATCCACCCCCAACCGGCTGAGGTGCGGCGGCATCCTTGGGGTCTTGTTCATCCAGCGGCAATAGCAACCTCCACAGGCTCCATGTTCATCCAACCCCCACAGGGAACTGTTCATCCACAACCAACCAACTGGCTCGACCCACCACGTCTGGACTCGTTCTACATACCGCGCGCACAGGAGCAACGGTCACTGTTCATCGAGAGGCAACCAACACTGGCTGGCTACGTCTTGCACGGGGGCTCGATCGGCTTCAGTAAGCAGCAATAGTGATTGATCAGCCGGTTCAGTTAGCAGCAACAGCGAAGGAATCACTCGGGTTCAGTCAGCAGCGAATGAATCACTCGGGTTCAGTAACGTAGCTAGCAGTGCGATCGCTCGGGTTTAGTAAGAGCCCAATGCCTCGCACACACGCGCTTACGTGTGCGAGAGAAACACGCAAACCTCTGTGCATCGCTCGACCCCGACCACCCATCGTAACCGGGAACTCCCCGAAATTTTCCTCGCCCTCGCTTCTACCACGATTTTTCCATCATGGACGGCCCAAAGAATGTCATGCAGGTGCGCCCCCGGCCCGCCCAGGATGAAAATCCCATTTTTTGTCATGATTTTTTGTCATAGAAGTAGGAGCCCACCACATCTATGATGATACGTGCTTTTGTCACAATTATCGTCATAGAAGTGTAATAAGCATGTCAGAAAAAATTCATTCGGCCCAAAATGTCATGGATGTGTCTTTTTTGTAGTGTATGCCTCCAACCTCGTGGGAGGTGGCGGCCTGGCGCCCTTCATCAACGCGCCTCCAAAATGCCTAAAGTCCTGGAAGCTGATGAAGAACCCATGGAAGAATACCAAAGTGATGATTGACGTAGTGGGAAGCTTGATTGACCGTACCCTGATAGGCGAGTAGGTCTTCAAGGCATCGCTCGAACGGCGGGTTCAACCACTGGCCGCCCGATCCCACCCTATGTATGTCTAAGAGGGGTCGAAAGATTTTACTCGCTGCCTAGGGAGCTCAGCGACGACGAGCTGCAAGCTCATATGCACACCGCGACGGATCTAGAGCTGGAGAAGATTCCAGTCAGCGTCTACATGGAGCCATTTAGCTCCAACAACCCTCCAAGTGACGCGAGCTTCTTGAACCCAGAGCCACCCGACTTTGACCTCATGGTTGTTTCTTTTCTTCTTCTAACTCAGTTGTTTTGTAGTACTTCATGACCTTCTTGGCCATCCTGTCCGCACCACCATTCCCTGGGAAACTCTTAAGCCCACGCATGGTGGCGTTGCTGGAGCCGAAGCCGGAGGCAAAGGGAACCGCGTGTCGCCCCGCCTCGCCTCCCGACAAGTTGGAAAATGGCGGAGGAAACAACAAAGAGGAAGAGGAAAACGATGAGTATGGGCCCTATGATGAGGAGGGCGACCTTGCTTTGAGTGATTGTACGGGAATCAATGAGAAGTCGGAGTATAGACATCTCCGCTGTAGGGGCCCAATCAGAGGAGGACCTCCTAGTCGGTTCCCCAAAGAGCCTGAGGGCCTTGGATGCCAGGGCTGCTAATGTCCGTACCGTGTCGATCCCACCCATCGAGGTGGTTAAGCTCAAGAGGAATCACAACACATTTGTGATTAGCATGTTAATCCCCAGAGACCTCGTTGTTGTTGTTTTGGTTGGGCCATTCTTAGGGAAGGGTGTCGACTCAATCGCCTTACTCATGCCACCATAAACTATAGCCTTATGGGCCAGGCTAAGATCACAAAACAATGGAATTGGATGATATTGACCCATCACCTTCGACAAAAGCTGGGCTTTATTTTTGCATGAATCCATCCTCATCCATTTCATTCACTAGAGCACCGTCATCTGAGTTATATCCATAGGAACACATAAGGGGGATGCCACAGTCCATGCCCTCATGCACGGCATGGGCCTCTGATACGTCCATTTCTCGTCAATATTTTCTATTGTAATTTATCCCATTTCAATGATATATTTCACATTTTAATGGAATTCTAATGCCTTTTATCTACCAAAATACAAGGAATACAAAGAGAGGCGAATTGCCGGACAACTTGAAATCTGGACGTAAAATGCAATAGAAGAAAAAGCAATTTTCTGGAGCTCCAAATGCAGGGTGGATTTTTGAGGAATCATTTTGGTATATATGAATATTTATGGAGCAAAGAGGGACCATAGAGGACCCACCAGGTCTCCACATGGCCAGGTGGCATGGCCACCCCATGTGCGCACCCCTTGATCGTGTGGGGTCGTGGTGGCTGGTCTCCCGATGCCCTTTGGCTATAAATTCTATTTTGACATACAAAGAATCACAGAAAATCCTTGGACTCTCCACCGCCATCTGCGAGGCAGAGCTTTGTTGGAGCACTTTTGCTCTCCGACGGAGTGATCCTGTGAGGGAAACTCCCCTTCGCAATGGGGAAATTGAAGCCTTCGTCATCACTAACACTCCAATCATCATGGGGATCATCATATTCATCAACATATTCACCAGCACCATCTCATATACAAACCCTAGTTCTTCCCTTGTGTTCAATCTTTGTATCAAACATCAGATTGGTAACTAGGAATACTTGTATGTGTTTATTACACCTTGTAGTTGATGCATAGGAGTTTTATTGGTGAAAGATTGTTGTGTTCAGATTGTTCATCATATATTTATACCTACTAGTCATGATCCATATGATGCATTGTGAATAGTTCCATTTGTTCTCGATGACATGGGAGAAGTCATGTTGCTAGTTATGGTGATATGTTGTGATTACTGTTCAATGTTTTGTTGATATGTGATACGTCTCCAACATATCTATAATTTTTGATTGTTTCATGCTATTATATTATCAGTCTTGGATTCTTTATATGCTATTTCATATAATTGTTTTGGGACTAACCTATTAACCTAGTGCCCAGTGCTTGTTGCTATATTTTTTGCTTGTTTTTGGCTTTTCAGAAAATCAATACTAAATGGAGTCCAAACACGATGAAACTTTATGGTATTTGGTTGCTGTTAAGGATGTTGCAGTTAACATGCCTTTTCATTTTTTAACAATAACTAGTGTACTTTAGACCTACACAATACCAGTTTGAATGACTATTTGCTTGTTTTTAAATGTTATGCCTGATGCAGTTAACACACCTTTCCACTTCTTGTTTTGCTTAACTAGCATGCTTAAACCAGCACACTGAAGCTATCATTTGTAGATTATGTTGTCTACCATGGATATATTTGGTTGATGTTTAGCCTATTGTGCTTAACATGCCTTCATATGTACTCATATAGGACAATATTGAGAACAATGTTGTTTTCCATCGAGGTTAGTTTCATCGCATTGCTTATATGTACTCACTGTTTAGGATATCGGTAGCTGGCACCATATAGCTTGGGGGCTGATAAGGGATTAATCATCGGATCAGACATTTCATGGAATATATCTGTAACCCATTTATTAGTAGGTTAACTAGGGCCATATTTAATATATCTGAGGCTACATAGCAACATGCATTGTACTGAATGACTAAATATGCAATCCCATGCTACATAACAACAAGGAAGAGTGTTACCTTAATGTTCTGATGATGTCTAGATATACATGTAATAAAATCTTATATAATGGGATGAAGAGAGTGTTGTAATACATCATTTTGCAATTGCTGTTTAGCTTCTAATATTAACTTGGTGCTTTTATGTACATATGTGATTGCCAAAGATCCACACTTCGACCCTTTCTGCGTATGGGGCAATGAGATATTCATGAACCAGCATCAAGTGAGGAAACTGATAAAGACTGTTATTAAAATGGGTCAAAAGATGGCAATCGAACTATTTGTTTATACTTTATGAAAGACAACAATGAACTGCAGGATGGTAAGAACTCTGTAGCCTTCTTTTTGTGTTAGATGACAATGTCTGAACCCTTTTTCCTTTGCAGTGGATCGTGAAGCAGTTTACTCAACATTACCTCTCAAACTACATGATTCGCGGCCGGCTATCACAAGGGGTTGGAATAGAGTCGTGCGTGCCTTCTGCATCTAGGAGAGCACAATAGGGCCATTCTGCTACACCTTGTTCAGCAACCAGAATGTATGTCGCCTCTTTCTTTACCATCTGTAATAGTACAAGTATAGAACCCTGGTTCATCATTCTTTATTTGGTGCTTATGTAATTCTTGAACATATGAACCTGTGAATCGAATAATGCATTGGTTGTTTGAACCTGATGGATATGAATAAAGCTATAGCCTACTTTAAAGTTCAAATTAGCTACAATTTTAAATAGCGGCAATGGAATTAGGGTGAAATTAGGGTGTGCAGGTCATTACGACGCACATGGTCTATAAAGCACAGCATGTGCGATATACATCATAATCCGACATGGTTCACAGAGAGGAAACATGTGTAACAATGCACACAATTGCCGTTTGCAAAGCATGTGTGATGTCAGACACTATCACAAATGGTGTGCGGAAACTAAATTTGTGTGATTGTCTACCTATCGTACACGGTTTACAATCATGAACTATTTGTGATGTGCGAGGCATCGTAAACGTAGAGCCAGTTTGGTATGTGCCTAGAAAACTCCCGTGCCTGGAATGTGCCTAGTTTTAGGTAAAACCACAAAACTCCGACTGCGATGGCAATATGAGCACAAATGAGTAGCAAGGATGAAACGTTTGGGATATTCGAGATATCAGAAACGGTTATATAGGGACAACTGTATGCATCAAGGCTCCCTATCCCCGACGGTTTATGGGTTGTGTGGGAAGGACCCCCTATCGCCCACACTCACTTAGCGACGATTCCAAATGCCGTTGAGGAAAGGGGTTAAAAACCATTTGTATAGCACCTCGCTGTACCAGTGCCACCATAGGATTTGGGGTGAACTCTACCATGTATCCTTTTTCCCTTTGATTGTTCATGTACCTTGTGGATCTTATGTTTTTGTTAGTCTAGTGGATGTGTGATTGGACTTGTTCTTGAGTGTTCCTCTTGTGATTTATCCCTGTTTTCCCCTCTTGTTCTTCGTGTTCTTCCTCGAACCCACCTCCAATTCATGAACATCCGGACAAATCGAGGCACTTTGGCCCATGCCATACATCAATTTTGCTATGCTTAATGCTTGTCACTAGGGCCCGAGTGCCATGATTTCAGATCTGAACATATATGCTTTCATGAATATATTTGAGATGTTGATATTACCTGCAAGTTGTATGCATTTGTTATCGTTGTGAACCTTAGAACCCCAAGACCATGAATTGGGATATCGATGGGGATGAATTTAACTTGAGGAGTTCATGTATTCACTATGTGTTAATGATTTGTTCCGTCTATTTTTAATAGGATAGCCTTAATTACCCTTAGTTTCCATTAGGACCCCGCTGCTGCGGGAGGGCAGGACAAAAGATATTATGCAAGTTCTTATTGCAAGCACGTATGACTGTATATAGGGAATACATGCCTACCTATGGTTGATGAATTGGAGCTACTGTGTGTCACTCTAGGTTGTGATAGTTACATATTGAATCTCATATGAACATCCATCACTACTCCACGCCTATGTTTTAATACTATTGTCTTTGCTCAAGTTACTATTGTTACTCTGTTTGCTACAAAACTACTACTACTTTTACTACTGATGTTACTTTTGTTACCACTGCTATCACTACTATAATATTACTTTGCTACTACCGGTACTACTACTACTGCTACTACTGTCCACTGCTATCATATTGTTATGCTACTAATAAATTGTTGCAAGGAAGTGACTTCCAGGTGTGGTTGAATTGACAACTCAACTGCTAAGGCTTATAAATATTCTTTGGCTCCCCTTATGTTGAATCAGTAAATTTGGGTGAGCTACTACCCTCGACGACTGTTGCGATCTGCTATACTTGTGAGCCATCAAGACCATGTCTTGGCGCTGTTGCCAACGAGCATAGCTCTATTTATTAAGTTCACTTGGGAGTTAATTATTTGTTGCAATTTATGTTTACTATGAAGAACCTCCGAGATTCTCAGGCCAAGATCATGCCCTCAAAGACGAGGGGAGGTAAGATAGTGCCAACTAGCTCTACGCTTGATTCACCTACTGTTTTCCGTCAACTTGTGACACTACCACCACATGCTTTACTATATGATATGTGAAAAGTAATAGACGCTGCTTCTGCTGTTGATGATACTCATGATGATGCTTCTAGTTTGCTTGATAAAGTTGTGCCACTTGACAAATTGCTAGATGCTCATATTGCTAAATCTAAAGAAACAAATTTACTGAAAATTATGAATTAGTACCTGTTACATCTAATACTCTTGTTAGAGCTATTCCCGAAGGCTACACTTTTGATGGGGAGGTCACCAGAGATCTTATGGCCTATGACACTAATAAGGGCATAGATGGTTTCATTGCTATACTTAAAGAAAAATACATGAACAAAATGATGAAACATGATCCTAAGTTTGCAACTTCTCCAGTTTTTGTTGATGACGAGTGATACGTCTCCAATGTATCTATAATTTATGAAGTATTCATGCCATATTTATATGAGTTCTACAAGGTTCTGGTGCACTTTTATATGATTTTTATGGAGTAACCTATTAATGTAGTGCGCAGTGCCAGTTCCTATTTTTTGGCTATTTTTTTGTTTCACAAAAAACCATACCAAACAAAGTTCAAATGTGATAAAAATTAATGGTGATTTTTTATGGATAAGAAGAGACCCAGGAAGCTTTGGGGAAGGACCAGAAGGTGCCCAAGGGTCCCACAAGCTCAAGGGGAGTGCCTCCCCCTAGTGTGCACCACGTGAGGTTGTGGGACCCTACCCCCTGGCTTGATCCCAATGCTGAAATGCCCTATAAATCCAAAAACCCCAAAAGTTGACCTAGATGAGTTTTTCCGCCATTGCAAGCCTCTATTCTGAGGCGGTCTCATCCGGAGCCGTGTTTCGGCACCCTGCCCGAGGGGGGAAGTCATCACTGGAGGCCATCTCCATCATCCCCGCTACCTCCATGATGAGGAGGGAGTAGTTCACCCTCTGGGCTTGATACGTCTCCAATGTATTTATAATTTTTGATCTCTCTCTCTCTATCTGTCTCATGATCTTGATGTACCATGAGCCTTAATAATATAGTTGGATCATATGGTGTTCTTTCCTCCATATCTTTGTTGTGATGAATTGAGTGTTGCCCTTTGAAGTTTTGTATGTTGGATTTAGTACTTTGGATTTGAGATCACTTATGTATGTCTTGCTTGTGGATACCCGTGTTGACAATGGGGTAATTTATCGAGATCACTTGACATATGTTTTGGTAATCAACTTGCAGATTCCCATGGTGGCATTGGGGTAATCTAGGCATAGAAGGTTGATACACGTTTTTATCCTACTTTCTCCGGAAGGAACTTTGGAGTGATTCTTTGTCGCACGTTCATGCATTATTATATGATTCAATTATGTTAGCACTGTTGAGAGATTGCCCTAGTGAAAGTATGAACCCTAGGCCTTGTTTCCAAGAAGTGTAATGCCGTTTGTGCTCACTTTCATCACTTGCTACCTTGCTGTTTTTATTATTTCAGGTTACAAAACCTATATCTACTATCCATATTACACTTGTATCACCATCTATTCGCCAAACTAGTGCACCTGTACAATTTACCATTGTGTTGGGTGTGTTGGGGACACAAGAGATTTATTGTTTTTGATTGCAGGATTGTCTCAGAGACACCATCTTCATCCTAGACCTCCCATGGATTGATAAACCTTAGGTCATCCTCTTGAGGGAAATTTGCTGCTATCCTACAAAACTCTACGCTTGGAGGCCCAACAGAGTCTACAAGAATAAAGTTGCGTAGTGGACATCAATGAGGACTATGGATTTTCTATTGATCTGGAATTAATTACTCTCATAGAATCTGATCCTTTCCATGGTTATGAATCAGGAAAAGTTATCGCACACCTTACTAAACTATATGATATTACAACTCTATTAGCTCAAGAGGAAAAGATTCACTATTATCATGTTATTAAGTTATTTCCTTTCTCTTTAAAGGGCAATGGTAAAACTTGGTTTAATAATCTCGCTCCTGGTTGTGTGTGTTGTCATGATAACCCACAAGTATAGGGGATCGTTTGTAGCCTTTTTCGATAAATAAGAGTGTCGAACCAAACGAGGAGCTAAAGGTAGAACGAATATTCCTCAAGTTCTATCGGCCACCGATACAACTCTACGCACACTTGATGTTTGCTTTACCTAAAACAAGTATGAAACTATTTTGCAAGAATAAAACTACGAGTACTTTGCGAGAATAAAAACTATGAGTAAATTGCAAGGTAATAAAAGTAGATAGCTTTTGTCAACAAGAAAGTCATTTGTCCCTAGGCAATTGATAACTAGACCGGTAATCATTCCTGCAATTTTACATGAGGGAGAGGTATGAGCTAACATACTTTCTCTAGCATCCGCAACTACTAAAGATCATTAAGGTCGTAAAACCCAACCATAGCATTAAATATCAAGTCCTCTTTAGTCCCATACGCAACAACCCACTTGTCCGTGTTTAGGCTTATGTCACTCCGACAACCGACAACAAGCAAATTATGAACACATTGCAACACCCTACAGTGGGGACACCTCATGTTTGCGTGTGACGGAGGGCACTGTAGGACAACACCATATAAATGTACACTCAAACCAACCACGATCATCAATTAGCCCATAGGACAAAACAGATCTACTCAAACATCATAAGATAGCCATGTATCATTGGGAAATAATATATACCGTTGAGCACCATGTTTAAGTAGAGATTACAGCGGGGAGAAGGGGTGTTACACCGCTGCATAGTGGGGGAGAAAGTTGTTGTTGACGGTAGCAATATTGTTGATGTAGATCGCCGTCATGATCCTTACCCCGGCGACACTCTGATGCCACCGGGAGAGAGGGGGAGAGAGCCCCCATCCTTCTTCTTCTTCCCTGGACTCCCCCTAGATGGGAGGAGAGTTCCCCCTCTGGTCCATGGCATCCATGGTGGTGGAGGGGCGGGAACCCCTCTGAGATTGGATCTCCCTCTCTGTTCCCTTCTGTTTCGCGTTCCTGTTTTCTGGCCGAAAACCGTTTCTTATATTCTCGGAGATCCGTAACTCCGATTGCGCCGAGATTTTAACACAATTTTTTTCTGGATATAAGCTTCCTTACGCCTGAAGTAGAGCTCCAACCGACGTATGATGTGAGCACAACCCACCACCGTGCGCCTGGCCCCTGTGGCGCGCCCTGGTGTATCTTGGGGGCTGTCGGCCCCCGTTTGCATTGATTCCAAGTCCCAAAAATCACATATATTCCAAAATAATTATCTGTAAATTTTTATCTCGTTTGGACTTTGTTTGATATGGTGCGAAAAAAAAACATGCAACAAACAGGAACTGGCACTGGGCACTGGATCAATAGGTTAGTCCAATAAATCATATAAAATGTTGCCAAAAGTATGTGAAAGTTGTATAATATTGGCATGAAACAATCAAAAATTATAGATACGACGGAGATGTATCATATCCCTAGGACATGATACACTATTTACCTGAAAATATTTCCCCTCTCATATGAAACAAGCTGCCTTGCAGGAAATATATAATTTTAAACAACTCGAGAAAGAGCATCTCCCTCAAGCTTGGGGTAGGCTTATCCAATTATTAAATGCTTAGCCTGATCATCCTCTTAAAAATAATGAAATCCTTGCTATCTTTTATAATGGACTAACTGGCGAATCTAAGGACTACCTAGATAGTTCTACTTGTTGTGTTTTGGGGGAAAGAACAATTTAACAGGCTCAAGAATTATTGAGAAATGTTGATGATTGGACACTTCCCGATCCACCACGTAAGCCAACTTTTAAGAAGAGAGGTATTCTATTCCTTAGTCCTGAAGATACGCAAGAGGCTAAGAAATCTATGAAAAAAAGGTATTAAAGCTAAACAAGTTAAGAATCTACCACCTATTGAAGAAATACATGGACCGCCTATTGAAGAAATACATGGGCTTAACACTCCGACACATATAGTAGAGGTAAATTCTCTATAAATTTGATGAGAGTGACATTCCCGATAATAAGTTTCCAAGTCAATGCTTAGATGAATTTGATAATTTTGTTGTTAAACAACAATATTTCAATACACAAATTAGAGGTCAACTAAAACATAATGCTATTATGATTGAATGCTTGAGTGATGTGCTAGTTAGAATTTCTAATGATGCTAAAGGTCTATGCAAGCACTTTCCTATGGTTCACACTCAGCTTGAACAAGTTTCTAGATTACAACATGTTTTGTTTAGGGACATGCATAATTAACTTGACAAGCATACTATTGGAGTAGTGATTAGAGGAGGTAAAATGACTCTGGATCCTTTGTATCATGAGGGACATCCTAAAAGAATTGAACAAGATTATTAGACAATTAATGATAGTGCAACTAGTTCACCTAAGAAAAAGAAGAGGAAGTGTAAGAATAAAACTATGCATGCTTCTAGTGAACCTGTTTTTTCAGAATCCTAATGATATTTCTAACTTTGATGCTGAAAGTCAATCTGGTAATGAGCATGGACCTATTGATAATGATGTTATTGATGACAATAATATTGATAATGATGCTCAACATAATTATAATAATGAACTTGATAACGATATAGAGGTAGAACTTGAAGTTGAGCTTGATGACCCACCTCCTAAAAATAAAATATATGATAAAAGAAATTTTGTTGCTAGGAAGCATGGTAAAGAAAGAGAACCATGGGTTAAAAACCACATGCCTTTTCCTAGTAAGGTTTTAAAGTCAAGGGATGAGGATGCTTTTAATCGTTTTGTTGAATTTCTTAGACCTCTATTTCCGCAAGTTCCTTTGGCTGATGCTATGAAAATGCCTCCTTATTCTATGTACATGAAAGAGATTAATACTAATAGAAGAGAAATTCCTGAAGCTGAAATTTCTACCATGCTTGCAAATTATTCCTTCAAGGGACAGAGTCCTGAAAAACTGGGAGATCCAGGGATGCCAACTATACCATGCTCTATTAGAAATAATTATGTTAAAAATGCTTTATGTGATTTGCGAGCTGGGGTTAGTGTTATGCCCTTTTCTATTTATAAAAGACTTGACTTGAATACGTTAATACCTACTGACATTTCTTTCAAATGGTTGACAAGTCTACCGCTATTCCTGTTGGTGTTTGTGAGAATGTTCCCGTTGTGGTTGCCAATTTTTCCATCTTAACGGACTTTGTGATACTTGATATGCATGTGGATGACAACATGTCTGTCATTATTGGAAGACCTTTTCTTAACACTACACGGGCTGTAATTGACTGTAGTAAAGGCAAGCTTACTTCCCATGTCAATGGCAATGCACATACGATTTATTTCCTGAGAAAGCCAAACAAAGGAGACAGTCTCAATTCTACCGGGAATGTTATGACTATTGAAGACTTTGAATTTCCTATTCAGGTTTCAGAAAAGAAATATGAAACTATTATGATTGGAACCATTCCTATTAAAGTTGAGGTAACATAGTGCTATAAAATAATTCTTTGGTTTTATGTTGCTCGGAAATGGTTCGCTAATAAGATCAACCTTATTAATTGATTCTTTTGGAAAAACATATGGTCGATGAATTCCATAAGTACAACTTTCTGTAGCTTTATTTTATTCTCTATTTGCATTAATTTTTAATAAATGATAAATACTTTAGAATGTTTTGTTTTGTTGGTTTTGTGTATTTCCTATACAATAAAAAAGTGCAAAAATATAAGTTTTCATAATGCCATGAAAATGTAGCATGATTGTTTCCCGAATATTTATGAATTTTTGGCACTGAAATCACCTCTTTGGGTCAACCATGGGCCCACATGTCCAGGGTGCACCCCTATAGGCCGCACCATAGAAGCTGGTGGGCCACACAGGCACCCATTCACTCGGTGCCTGTGGCCGCAGCCTTCTTCCTCTTAGCTTGTTTTCTTGCTGCTACACACAGAATTTTCGATCTCTTTGCTCAGAGCTTCATTTTTTAGTTCTTTTTGGAGGGATTGTTCCTTGGCAATTAGTTTTTGTTCTAGTGGTTTTCTCTTTGCTTATTTTACCGTTGTATATGACCATGAATATACTTATTTTACCATTGAATTTACTTAGTCCTAAGTAGTTTTTATGCATGGTCTAGCCTCTAGACACTTGTGTGAGTAGCTGCTATCAATTGTGTTAACTTTCATTCACATTCTATATGTCGCTATTTTTTTAGAAAATAGAAAATGTTGAGGAGCATGTTCTCAAGGGGTTCTGATGTCTACTATGCAATTTTATTCTTGTAGACTTTGTTGGGACTCCAAACGCAGAGTTTTATAGGACAGTAGAAAATTTCCCTCAAGTGGATGACCTAAGGCTTATCAATATGTGGGAGGTGTAGGATGAAAATGGTTCTCTCTCAAACAACCCTGCAAATAATCTCTTGTGTCCCAACACACCCAATACAATTTCAGTTGTATAGGTGCACTAGTTCGGCGAAGAGGTGATGATAGATGCGTAATATGGATGGTAGAAATAGCTTTTTATAATCTGAATAAATAAAAATAGTAAGGTAGTAACAAAAGTGAGCAAAATGGTGTTTCAATGCTTGGAAAGAAGGCCTAGGATTCATACTTTTGCTAGTGCAATCTCTCAACAACATTAACATAGTTGAACCACATGATATTCCCTCAAAGTGCAGCAAAGAATCACTCCAAAGTTTCTATTTCAATAGTAGAAAGTAGGATGAAATCGCGTAGGTAGCAAACCACCTCAAAGTTGTGTTTGCAATCAATCTATTGAACCACCCCCAAAGTGTCATGGATAGCCCTAGAGATCGTACTATGACAACACCATATGATATATATCATTCAACTCTTATGTCACATAGATTACCCCAATGTTACCACTGGTATCTGCGAGTTAGACATGCATCAAGTGATCTCAAATCCAAAATATTCAATCCAACATAGAGAAAACCTCAAAGAGCAAGACTCAATTCACCACGAAAATAAGAGAGGGAGGTGAACATCATGTGATCCAACTTTATTAACAAAGCCCATGATACAATCAAGATTGAATCCATCAAGAACATGAGAGAGAGAGAGATCAGACACATAGCTACTAGTACATACCCTCAGCCTCGAGGATAAACTACTCACACATCACCATGAGAGCGGAGGATAAGTTGGTGGTGATGGTGATGATGGAGATATCCCCGGAAGCACCTCCGCGCCAGCGGAGGATATGGGGAAGGGGACCCCTCCTTATTCTTCTTCCTTTTTTGTTTGGATATCTCCCCTAGATTGGATCTCTCTCTTTCCTTTTCTGTTTCGTGTTTGTTTTCTGGATGAAAACCGTTTCTTTTATAGCCAGAGATCCGTAACTCCGATTGGGCTGAAATTTTGAGGGGATTTACCCCCGGAGATTAGCTTTCTTGCATAGGAAGAAGGGCTCCAACCGACCTAAGGGCTGCCCACAAGTGAGGGGTGGGCCTTGGGGGGTAGGGCGCACCGGACTGGCTTGTGGGGCCCTCGGGAACTATCTTGCATTGATTCTTTCTCTGCCAAATCACATATATTCCATAAAAAATCATCATAAATTTTCATCATGTTTGGACCTTCCTATATATGGATTTCCTATGAAACAAGAAACATGCAAAAAATAGGAACTGGCACTAGGCACTAGATTAATAAGTTAGTCCATAAAAATAATTTAAAGTGCACCAAAACCATATATAATTGATGTAAATATAGCATGCACTTCATAAATTATAGATACGTTAGAGACATATCAGGTTCTTCAAGCCGGAGTTCTTATGGAACCTTGCAGCAAGCACCCAGGTACAACCCTCCTCGTGATGCCGAGGTGCGAGCCTATGAATGGCCGTGCGAGACGGTCATGTCCGAGGCTGGTTTTCATCATGAGTTCGTAAAATTTGTGGAGAATGAAGGCTAACCGCTTTTCTCATAAATAAATGAAACCAATACGATCTCCTTACGAACCCATTTGTGCACAATTTTAGATTCTCATCTAGACAGAATGGGCCTAGAGTTTCATTTCATTTGTATGAGCATACCTTTGGTATTCCTCTAGTTGATTTATGTAATATTTCCATGAGTCCTACTAATGGTAGCATGGTCGATCCGTGACTTCATGAATTTGATGAGTTTTTGCAGGAGTAACCGCAGGGTAATCTAGAGGGGTCTCCCATGCTAGAGCCACATGTTTATATTTTCCTGGTGTGCATTAGTTTACTTTATTCATAAGGAAATGTTTACCTGCTAGGCAGGAAGGTTGTAACATCCCAAAATTCTAAATTTTGGAATGTTATAATAAATAGATAGATTTGATTGATTTTTTGATTGATTGTGTGAAGTTGAGTGAAAATTGAATCTTTTTGAAAGTTAAATGAGAGGGAATAAAAGGACTTTCCCAAACTTTCATTTTGCATTTTATGATCTACGTGAATTCAAATTCTTTTCACCACAAAACCCTGGAGAGAAGACGACATGACTTCTTCCATTTATTTAAATGAAAAGGGGTGTTGAAAATATTTCCAATTCTAAAACTTTATGCAACTAAATGATTTTCATGAGAGAAGAAAAAATGACTTCTTCAAAACATATGAAATATGAGTTGGGAGTTTAAAAGGATTAAATTTAATATCCTTTTGAAATTATTTTCAATTCGGAGTTATTTGGGTTTTATTCAAATTATTTTTCTCCAAAAATAAAATATATGGAAAATAGGGTAACATGATTCCCTACAACAGAAAATTGAGAGAAATAAATTTGAAATCATTTTGGTATTTTTACAATGATTTTTATTGGATTTTATTAGAACAGTAGCACTCTTTGCTTTATTCAAATTTGTGTGGATTTTATTTGATGTTAGAAAAAATTTCACATTGTAGATAATCTTTTTCTGATAATTTTGATATATAATATGCTATATATCATTTTAGATATTTGTTGTTGTTTTTTATGTTTGTTGTCTGTTTAAAAAAATGTTTTTTTAAAGAAAACTCCTTTGGACCGAACTGGGCCGCGGCCCAGCCAGCCAGCCCAGCCGGCCCACCTCCTCGTCCCCGTCCCCGAGCGGGACTCCGCTCGGGAGTCCGTCACCGCCACGATGCGCCGCCGTGCCGAGGCCGGGCTCTCTGCCCCTCCCGCAAGTCGCCTCCCTCCGCCCTTATATACTCCGCCCGGCCCCGTTTCCCCTCCTCGCATCACTGCCGCCGCCGCGCCTCACCTGCCACCGCCGCCGCAGATCGCCGCCGCCCCTCGCCGCCGCTTTGCGCCGCCGTAGCCGCGCCCTGCGTAGCTGCCGCATCCGCCCGTCGCCGCCGTCCGCTGCCTCGCACCGATGCCGGAGCTTGCCGCACTCGCCGGAACCGCCGCACCGCCACGCCTCACTGCCGCCGGAGTTGACCGCCGACGCTGGTCCGATCCGCCCAATCCACGAACCGCTGTGAACCGGTAATAAAACCGCCCGGTTCGCCATTTTTTAGGGTTTCGGTTTCCGTTTAAAACCCATTTTTTAATTTAGTTAATTTACTTAGCGAACTTTCATCAGATTAGATTCGGTAGTGAACGATTTTCATTCTGTAAGTTTCTGTAACGAGCGTTTGTTATATAGATTTATTCTTTTTCTTTTTATTTTTGGCCAGCGACCCGTTTGTGAATTTTTCTTCACAGATTAGTCCCTGAACTTCAAACGACCACATCTTCTTACCCGTTTATCCAAATCCAACGAAACCAACGACCACATCTTCTTACCCGTTTATCCAAATCCAATGAAACTAACGCCCACTTCTTCATTATGATCTCCTCTATCTAGTAAAACAACTTAAACATGTTTTCGAAATTTTAAAATTTGAATTAGATCAGATTTGAATTCAAACTTCGTTTGATCATAACTCGAGTTTTATAACTCCGTTTTAGTTGATTCTTTTTGCTATTCGAAGCTCTTGACCTAAACTTTCTGATAAGGCCAAATTCACCTAATTTTGGTACTGTTAGAAATTGTTTTATGTTACAAGAGTTATTTGCTTGGTTTTGATGTTTTCCAAATTGTTTCTTCGTTCTTTCCGATCTTTTGAGTGATTGCTTATGTGTGGTTACTATTGCTTGCTTACGATAGATTGACCGGAGTGTGACGAGTAGAACTATCAAGAGTGTTGAGTGCGAATTATCTTCATCAACATTACAGGCAAGTTCACACTTTGATCATATCCCTTTCATACCCAGTTTTTATGCATTAGTTTCACCCTCAAACATTGCATGGTTAGGAATTGATAACATGTGGGTTTTGGGAAGTAGTTGATGAGGTAGGAACCTATTGCCCTGCATTCAAACCTTGGGAGTTACTATTACGTTATGCTTATATTGCAGTGCTATGCTCGTAGACGTGGATTGGGTTTTGAGTGTATTCATGACATATGTGAGATTGTTAATTAATGGTTAAACTTAAGGTGGCAACTTAAATACACATCTGGGTGGATTGAGGCACCTGGGGAACCCAGTGATTACCTGTATTTTTTGGAAATCCCGGGGTACCGTGTGATTCTCCTATGGACAGCCACCCAGGCTCAAAGGGATCATGAGATTATTCATACTAGAAACTTCCGTGTGCAGCCACAAGCTATTATGGGCTCTAGCATAGTTGATTAAGTCGTGTGAACTCTTACAGTGGTAGACTAGCAGATGTAGGGGATGTAGGTGGTACTGTCTACCCATCGTAAGGTGTTAACGCTTCTAAAAGACTGTGTCTCGGTCATCCGTTTCTCAAACACCATGTAGTGCGAGAAATTCAACGGAGGAGATCGAGTCTAGTGGGGAAAAGTGCACAAACCTCTGCAGAGTGTACAAACTAATCATGGTTAGTCGTGTCCCCGGTTATGGACATCTTGAGTATCTGGTTCTTGGATTATCATGTTGATCTCATCACGTTACTTAATTAATTTGATGGGTTGTTAATGATTACTTTTAATTGGGATTGAGAGGGGGTTTACCTTCTCAATATTTTCAACCAACTTTGTAGTTAAATAAATTATATTCCTTTTGTAGTAGGGAAAAATTGGCTTTTCGCAAAAACTTGATAACCATAGAGCTTTTCCACCAGCCAAATATGCATGTAGTGATAGCCATATTTCAGCATTGCTCTAAAGTGTGAATTTGCCAGTACATTCAATGTACTGACCCTTTGTGGCTGCAACGTCTCATGTTGCAGGACTTCTTACGACGAGTAAGTGATACGTTAGGGTTACGATTTCTACACTCAACTTTGTCGTTGGTGTTGGTGGGAATACACAACCTTGTTACTTCCGCTATTTGGATTGAGGTAATAGTATTTACGTTATTTTATACATGTGATTTACCTCTGTTATAAATCCTCGAGTACTGTGTGTGTCAGCATACCGATCCAGGGATGACACTTAAGCACAGAGACTTGACCGTCTGAGGTCGGGTCGCTACAAGATGGTATCAGAGCACATGTTGACTGTAGGACATGACCCTAGAAACTGGCAAGCCCATAGTAAAAGATTTTTTCTCTAAAACTTCCTTTCCAAAGGATCTTCTACCTCTCTTCTCTTCTGAGCTTATTCAAATATTCTCTTTTAGAGATACCATACCCCTTTCCCCTTTGATCACTCAAAAATTCGACGGATGAGACCACTTCGAGAAGTACAAGATATCGGACAACTAAGACCACTTCAGAATGATGAGGATTTTACCGTGCATTATAATAATGGAAACCACAATAGTTGAAGACTCCGGAGACTAGGAGAATTTGGAGGCTCTGAAGAATTCCCAGATTTGACCTAGTAAGGCTACCCCTATGGAACTTGGCAGACTATGGAAGCTGTCAATGCCCGAGATCAAGGTGTATCGGAGAAAGACTGGAACGTGGAGCATTAGAAAACAAAGTTTTGTCAAGGAAAACCCTAAGGCAGGAGATACCAACTATGGAGAAATAGCTCATGGAAATGACAAGAGCAGAAACATGGCTATCCATGATGTTATCGCCCGTTTATGCTATTGTCACCGTGTCGAGTTAAGCATGCATATGCATGGAAGGATTGGATGGTAGAAGGCTGATGGAGCACCTATCAGCAAGATGAAGTTTTAACCTTAGCCGGTGTATCACCAGGATCTGGAGTGTTACATCAAGAAGTTAAGATGGACCTACAAGAAGCAGTATTTTATAAGGAAGCGTTTCGTGAAGAACTCAGGACCCAGAAGTTGAAAGTAGCCAAGATAGAGGAGCAAAACCTCGAGATACCGGAGATACGTCAGGAACTGAAGGACAGTAGGACTATGGTTCATGCCAAGGATGTTGAAATCCAGAAGTTTGGAATGCAATTATTAAAGGACGCCACCAGAGACTTCGCGTCAACAGAGAGGATCTGGCAAAAGGACTTGTGAAAGACAAGCATGATCGGAAGAAGCCATCGGAGACATGAACAAGACTTGAAGAGTTTGACGATGTTGAAGATTTATTGACCTTTAGAAGACCAAACCCTGTTATACACCTACATTAGATGTGAAGTTTGTGAGTTGTCATTTGTTTGATGTTTTCCGACAGCCACAAATAAAATATGTCTCTTCAAAACCATTGTTTGTATTGTGTGCATCCCTCTCTCTCTCTCCCTCTTATCTCACCCCAAACCCATGGACCCATTAGAGGATGAATGGAGATGAGCTTGTATTTTCTAGACCGATAAGTCAATTGGAGACGGACCGATGGATTCAGAACATGGAGGATCACCTGGAGAATAACCCTATAGCCGGAAAGGATATGACCCAGCATGCTCTTCAGTGCTTTGAAAGAGGTGCTGCCACTTGGTGGAGGATGTACCAAACCACCAATGGATGGCAAGGAGTAACCACTTGGGAAGAATTTAAGTTGACTTTGCTAATGTCTCGGTTTGTGTCCCAGAAATTGAAGCCTCCGGGAAAGGATATGAAGAAAACTTGTGCATGCAAGATTTGTGGAGAAATAGGACATAGCCATAAAGAACATAAGGACGAATGCCCTTATTGTGAGGAAAGTCACCCAGCCGAAGAATGCCCAACTAGGCAGATTACTTGTTTCTTATGTGAAGGGACTACCCACTACCCTGCTCAGTGTCACATTTACCCCATGGTACAAAGAACCATCTAGCAGAAGAAAGAAGCAATGAAAGGAGCCCTCACGAAAGTTCTAGAAGAACCAGTGTTGAAGAAAGAGTTGGAGGACACACCCAAAGAAGAACCAATTAAACCATGCACCAAGTCTTGCTATTCATGTGGAGAAGAAGGACACATCTCCCAGAATTGTATGAATGGGGATCTAGTAGAATTCCCGACGGAGGAAGTAGAGTATGACCCACAGGAAATAGAAGCCCTGATTGGAACGGAAAAGTCCAGAAAGAGAAGTAGATTGGATTCCAGGAAGGATCTGAGTCATATCACCTGTGATAGGTGCAAGGAGGTAGGGCACTACCTCAGCAATTGCCCAAAAAGTAAGCCAAGGACCCAAGGAGGCTATATAATCACAAGGAAACCTCGACACTTGTCAGAAGTAATATGTTTCCGTTGTGATGAAGCAGGGCACTTTGCCAGAGATTGTCCCAAGGAGGAGACTTGTGATAAATAGTTGAGTCTGTGAGAAGTATAGTAGTAGTAGTGGGAACAACTCTTTTGTATTGAGGTGTTGAGTTGTGGCCTGTAATGGAAATGCAAGAGATTGTAATAATTGGAGAATCAATAAAGTTAGCATCGTTGGTACTGATTTGGATTTTATGAGTTGTTACTCTATGAAGAAAGATTTTGACTATTTTCGAGGATATGAGAAATATGGTCTATGGAAGATTGGAGCATTTTAAGGGTGGTAGTACCCTGTGAGGACCCTTGACCCCTAGAAAGGATTATGATATTCCACGGAGTGGACTTCATAAAGTATAAGTTTTACCTCCATATGTGGGATACCCCAAGAATATGAAGGGATGAAGTACTATTGGATATAAAGGAGATATGATGTTGGTATTATGGAATGATTATAACTCCATGATGAGTCTGAGTAATCATGTCCTAGTTTGGTGCCAATAGAAGGAAGGAAGACAGTACAATTGGATGGATTTAAGAATGCTAGGAAGTTGGATGTTGGATTAGTGATCAGCTGCCCCAATGATGAGTTCAAGGTTTACAAGTGATGAGATGGGCCATAACCCACAGGCCCCAGGACCTGCCAAGAAGCAAGCACACTCTTGCTGAAGGAAAAACCCTGGAAGAAGGTACGATTTTATCGACAGACGATTTTATAGGAGTTTACGCAAAACCTGAGAGTTGTGAAGGAACGATAGATGTTTGTTTGGCTTGCAGAATCTATGGATTTATCCGAACCAGTTCGTCGACAAGAGAAATTCTGCAATGCTTGTGAGGATGACCGAGTTTTAGAATGTGAGATTCATTAAACCGTATACAAGATAATGATTTGGGTGCGAGATGGATTGATCACCATACCGACTTACTCTTATTATTCGCCTTGCTATATGGGATGGTAAATCTGAGTGACTTACCCATAGTAGAGCGACGACGATCAAAACCTTGTTTAAACCTTAGAATGGTAGGACAATTTTCCCTTGTACAAGGCAGTTGTTGCCAACCGTAGGTTATACGGTGAGGTTCAACCCAGACCCATTTCCTGCAGGAGAAACCATAAATGGTTGACCACCATGAGATATCGATAGGTGTTTAGTATTGGCGCCAGACCCGTCAACTAAGAAGACCCAGTCTCGGAATAACCTTACTAAGGTGAAAGGACAGAAGAATTGAGGAAAAAGGTTATGCCACTACCGGAGGAGCCCAGAGAAGGAAATTACCCTGAAGATTTTGGGAACACCGGCCCTGTCAAGAATAAGGATGGAGTATGTGAGTTATGATGGGACCGTAACAATGTTTCTAAGGGAGGTAGCACCCCGCCCCCCCTGTGATGATCGATGGATTTTGAGAAGACCCCCAAACCTAACCTATTTCTTTCTAGCCTCTCCGAATCTCGAGGACGAGATTCATTTTAAGGGTGGTAGGTTTGTAACATCCCAAAATTCTAAATTTTGGAATGTTATAATAAATAGATAGATTTGATTGATTGTTTGCTTGATTGTGTGAAGTTGAGTGAAAATTGAATCTTTTTGAAAGTTAAATGAGAGGGAATAAAAGGACTTTCCCAAACTTTCATTTTGCATTTTATGATCTACGTGAATTCAAATTCTTTTCACCACAAAACCCTAGAGAGAAGACGACATGACTTCTTCCATTTATTTAAATGAAAAGGGGTGTTGAAAATATTTAAATTTCATTTGAAAATATTTCCAATTCTGAAACTTTATGCAACTCAATGATTTTCATGAGAGAAGATAAAATGACTTCTTGAAAACATATGAAATATGAGTTGGGAGTTTAAAAGCATCAAATTTAATATGCTTTTGAAATTATTTTCAATTCGGAGTTATTTGGGTTTTATTCAAATTATTTTTCTCCAAAAATAAAATATATCGAAAATAGGGTAACATGATTCCCTACAACAGAAAATTGGAGAGAAATAAATTTGAAATCATTTTGGTATTTTTAAAATGATTTTTATTGGATTTTATTAGAACAGTAGCACTCTTTGCTTTATTCAAATTTGTGTGGATTTTATTTGATGTTAGAAAAATGTTCACGTTGTAGATAATCTTTTTCTGAAAATTCTGATATATAATATACTATATATCATTTTAGATATTTGCTGTTGTTCTTTATGTTTGTTGTCTGTTTAAAAAAATGTTTTTAAAGAAAACTCTTTTGGACCGAACTGGGCCGCGGCCCAGCCAGCCAGCCCAGCCGGCCCACCTCCTCGTCCCCGTCCCCGAGCGGGACTCCGCTCGGGAGTCCGTCACCGCCACGGCGCGCCGCCGCGCCGACCTCGGCGTCCGTGCCGAGGCCGGGCTCTCTGCCCCCTCCCGCAAGTCGCCTCCCTCCGCCCTTATATACTCTGCCCGGCCCCGTTTCCCCTCCTCGCATCGCTGCCGCAGCCGTGCCTCGCCTGCCACCGCCGCCGCAGATCGCCGCCGCCGCTCGCCGCCGCTTTGCGCCGCCGCAGCCGCGCCCCGCCTAGCCCCGCGCCGCCCCGCGTAGCTGCCGCCTCTGCCCGTCGCCGACGTCCGCTGCCTCGCCCCGACGCCGGAGCTCGCCGACTCGCCGGAATCGCCGCGCCGCCACGCCTCGCTGCCGCCTGAGTTGACCGCTGACGCCGGTCCGATCCGCCCAATCCACGAACCGCTGTGAACTGGTAATAAAACCGCCCGGTTCGCCTTTTTTTAGGGTTTCGGTTTCCGTTTAAAACCCGTTTTTTATTTAGTTAATTTACTTAGCGAACGTTCATCAGATTAGATTCGGTAGCGAACAATTTTTGTTCTGTAAGTTTCTGTAACGAGCGTTCGTTAGATAGATTTATTCTTTTTCTTTTTATTTTCGTCCAGGGACCCGTTTGTGAATTTTTTCTTCACAGATTAGTCCCTGAACTTCAAACGACCACATGTTCTTACCCGTTTATCCAAATCGAACGAAACCAACGCCCACTTCTTCGTTATGATCTCCTCTATCCAGTAAAACAACTTAAACATGTTTTTGAAAATTTAAAATTTGAATTAGATCAGATTTGAATTCAAACTTCGTTTGATCATAACTCGAGTTTTATAACTCCGTTTTAGTTGATTCTTTTTGCTATTCGAAGCTCTTGACCTAAACTTTCTGATAAGGCCAAATTCACCTAATTTTGGTACTGTTAGAAATTGTTTTATGTTACAATAGTTATTTGCTTGGTTTTGATGTTTTCCAAATTGTTTCTTCGTTCTTTCCGATCTTTTGAGTGATTGCTTATGTGTGGTTACTATTGCTTGCTTACGATAGATTGACCGGAGTGTGACGAGTAGAACTATCAAGAGTGTTGAGTGCGAATCATCTTCATCAACATTGCAGGCAAGTTCACACTTTGATCATATCCCTTTCATACCCAGTTTTTATGCATTAGTTTCACCCTCAAACATTGCATGGTTAGGAATTGATAACATGTGGGTTTTGGGAAGTAGTTGATGAGGTAGGAATCTATTGCCCTGCATTCAAACCTTGGGAGTTACTATTATGTTATGCTTATATTGCAATGCTATGCTCGTAGACGTGGATTGGGTTTTGAGTGTATTCATGACAGATGTGAGATTGTTAATTAATGGTTAAACTTAAGGTGGCAACTTAAATACACATCTGGGTGGATTGAGGCACCTGGGGAACCCAGTGATTGCCTGTATTTTTTGGAAATCCCGGGGTACCGTGTGATTCTCCTATGGACAGCCACCCAGGCTCAAAGGGATCATGAGATTATTCATACTAGAAACTTCCGTGTGCAGCCACAAGCTATTATGGGCTCTAGCATAGTTGATTAAGTCGTGTGAACTCTTACAGTGGTAGACTAGCAGATGTAGGGGATGTAGGTGGTACTGTCTACCCATCGTAAGGTGTTAACGCTTCTAAAAGACTGTGTCTCGGTCATCCGTTTCTCAAACACCATGTAGTGCGAGAAATTCAACGGAGGAGATCGAGTCTTGTGGGGAAAAGTGCACAAACCTCTGCAGAGTGTACAAACTAATCATGGTTAGCCGTGTCCTCAGTTATGGACATCTTGAGTATCTGGTTCTTGGATTATCATGTTGATCTCATCATGTTACTTAATTAATTTGATGGGTTGTTAATGATTAATTTTAATTGGGATTGAGAAGGGGTTTACCTTCTCAATATTTTCAACCAACTTTGTAGTTAAATAAATTATATTCCTTTTGTAGTAGGGAAAATTTGGCTTTTCGCAAAAACTTGATAACCATAGAGCTTTTCCACCAGCCAAATATGCATGTAGTGATAGCCATATTTCAGCATTGCTCTACAGTGTGAATTTGCCAGTACATTCAATGTACTGGTCCTTTGTGGCTGCAACGTCTCATGTTGCAGGACTTCTTACGACGAGTAAGTGATACGTTAGGGTTACGATTTCTACACTCAACATTGCTGTTGGTGTTGATGGGAATCCACAACCTTGTTACTTCCGCTATTTGGATTGAGGTAATAGTATTTACGTTATTTTATACATGTGATTTACCTCTGTTATAAATCCTCGAGTACTGTGTGTGTCAGCATACCGATCCAGGGATGACACTTAAGCACAGAGACTTGACCGTCTGAGGTCGGGTCGCTACAAAGGTGGTACACTTAGTGCCCCTCATCTCACTATCTAGTGAGCTGCACTTTATGGTGAGAGAACTCATAGTCTGGGATTGACCATTGCACATTGTTTACACACAAACAGATCTAAGGGTATTTTTATGGTGGTATTTATGCTAGCTGGCTTGCTGCACATTTTAATATACCCATTAGGCATGGTGAGGATCACATTCACATGTTTCCTAACACATATCTGGATTATAATTCTATGATAGGACATGATTTTCTTATTAAGGAGACTCCAACTAAAGCTTATTGGTATAACCCGGTGTTCAGTCTGGCTACCCGTAAGATTATTACTCTGATTGCTCCTGCTTGGTTTGATGTGAATGCCAGGGGAATCTTATCATGCCAGAGGACATTATCAAATATGAGAATGCACTAGCCGCTGCAGAAAATGAGGAGGTCCACCTATGGGATGCTCGGGTACCACAATAACCTTAATACATACCTGGACCTGAGGGATTCTTCTAGTGGCATCATCCAAGCTAGGCCAAAATCCTAAGCCGGGGTGGGGGGTTGGGGTATGTATTCTTACCGACATTTCATTCAAATATCACAATTCATTTCACTTGTCAATGTTTATCATTTTCTCTATATATCCATGTTTCTTTTTTATTCGCTTTCTTTTGTGAGTTCATAAAACTTTGAAAAACCCAAAACTATTTCTCGCTTCTTTTAGTTTTATTTCTTTTGTTTTTTGGTTCATTTTATTAAAACTAAATCCAAAAAGATTTCTCATTTCTTCTTTTGTCATTCATTTGGAGTCCTTCAATGTAAATATTTTCATGCTTTTTGTTTTTCTTTGTTTATCTGCTTTCTTCAGAAAAGCCAAAAACTCCAAAAACATTTGAGTGTGTTTCTCTGAATTTTGTTGAGTCGTACTAAGCCCATTAAATAGGAGAAGGCTTCAAAAGAGAATTTCCAATTGGATCTTATGTGATTTATCTTGATCTAATGTCATACCAAATATTCCCTTGTATCCTCTTTTGTATATAGTGTTTGTAGACTTCAGGTTAGTCCATGGCGCACTGGCACTATATTATATTTCCCGCATCATTCGGTCGTGCAAGTGAAATGCAATAATTATGATGATCTGGTGAAGTGACTGTGGTGAAGAAAAGCTACTATGAAATCTACATGTTTTTTGTTTTTGTAAATATGTTTACCTTAGTAGTTGTGATTAAGCCTATTATGGATAAACATGTGTATGATGATGATTAGAGTTCACACTTACTCATGTCATGCTCATGCTTAAGTAACTAGGAGTGGATAATATGTTATCTCGAGTGTCAACATGCATTAAATTGACTATGATGAGGTATGTTAGGAAGGTATCCTCCTCTAAAAAAATTAAAGTGGCTTGACTTGGCACATGTTCGCGCATGTAATTGGTTCAAACCCGATATTGCCTCCATGTTATATATATTCAGAGTGTTTATATCCTCATCATGCTCATCTTCAATGTTAATTATTCAAAATGCATGATTATGACCGATGTCGCTCTATAGTTGACAGCTTCCCATTCTATTGCTAAGCCTTTTCCTATACTAAGGAGAAATGCTGGTTGTGCATCCTAAATCCTGAAAAAAGGTATGCCATAAAGCGATATTACCTTGCAGTTCCAAGTGAATTTGCATGTGCCGTCTCTAAATATTCAAATAAACATATGTTTTGTGTTTAACTCACTACAAGAGTTTATTCTCTCATCACTCTTGAGGGAGGCTAGTAACTGTGATGCCTAGTCCTATATTACTTTATAAATAACGCCCCCAGACAATTGATTGTTGGCAGGCACCTGTGGATTGCGTTAGCCATGGTTTGTGTTAGTATATGGTGGAGGGGGAGTAGTTTTTTTGCATGGGAACCGGCATTGACCTGTTTAGCATGGAAGATATTGGAAACTCTATCGTAAACTATGAACTGCAAAGTACACCTCTCAAAATGAAAGTATCTCTGTTTAAAGCTCATGAGCTCTCGCACATAAACAAATCCATGCTTCCCTCTACGAAGGGCCTATCTTTTAATTTATTATTGATTTATCACCTTCTCATTCAAGCGCCAACTTTGAGAGCGCTATTGTTGTTCTTACTTTAACATGCATTTGGTCTAATTAATGTTGGGTGCGAGCATGACTGGATGTCTTTTACCCTGAATTACAATGTTTAGCCGATGCTTGAACTTCAGAGGTGCTCTACATTTATATTTTGCTATCTCAGAAAGGGCTAGCGAGATACCATTCTATCATATTGTAGCATGGTCATTTTGACAAAGTGTTGGTTTTTGATATATAGTATTATTTCTCACTAATTCATTATGTTATTGACATGAGTAAATCTGGCTGCGAAGTGTTATCGCATATGTGGTTAGTTGATGAATCTTGCTGAAAACTTGATTACTAGCTAAACTTTTTTACAGCAAAAAAAGAAAATGAGTTTGTAAAAGTATTTATTTATCACTTTTAGCTTGTCGACTGAATTGCTTGAGGACAAGCAATGCGTTAAGCTTGGGGGAGTTGATACGTCCGATACGTCTCTAACACATCTATATTTTTTATTGTTTTATGCTATTACATTATCACTTTTGTATGCTTTATATGCCATTTTATATTAATTTTATGAACTAACCTATTAATTTAGTTCCAAGTGCCAGTTCCTATTTTTTGCATGTTTTTTGTTTCGCAGAAAAACATACCTATCAAAGTCCAAACACGAGGGGACACAAGAGACCCTAGAAGTTTCGGGGGAGGATGAGAAGACCCACGAGGGGTCCAAAAGCCAGGACGATGCCCCCTGATTTGTTGGCATCTCGTTGCTCTGATTGCCCTAATCCCTGGCCTATAAATTCACATATATTCTGAAACCCTTGGAGCGAGACCCAAAACAATTCTTCCACCACCGCAAGCCTCTGTTCTGACGCAATCCCATCCGGAGCCATTTGCCCGTACTCTGCCGGAGGGGGAACCATTGGGGAGGCTATCTTCATCAACCTTGTAGCCCCTATGATGATGTGTGATTAGTTCCTACAAGACCTACGAGTCCATACCATTAGCTAGATAGCGTTTTCTCTCTCTTTTAATCTTCATTACAATGATCTCCTCTGCAATCAATCCGATGTAATCTTTTGTGATGTGTTTGTTGGGATCTAATGAATTGGGGATTTATGATCATATTGTTCGTTGATCTATTTTGAGTTCTTGAGCCCTCATTATTGTGTAATTTATAGCTTTATATTTCTCTCTGATCTATCGGTCTACTTTGGCCAAGTTTGACTGATTTATCTTCAGTGGGAGAGGTGCTTTGTAGTAGGTTCAATCTTGTAGTGATCCTGTCCAAGGACAGAAAGGACAAGGGCACGTATTTGTATTGTTGCTACTAAGGATAAAACCAGGGGGTTCAAACATATTTCTTGGTCTTACTTTGTCTTCATTATCTCATCTTGCTTAATATGTTACTTTGTTTGTATGAGCTTAATACTTCAAGATGCATGTTGGATAGTGATACGTCTCCGACGCATCCATTTTCTAAACACTTTTGCTCCTGTTTTGGACTCTAATTTGCATAATTTGAACAAAATAACCCGAACTGACACTGTTTTCACCAGAACTACCTTGATGTTATTTTTGTGGAGAAATAGAAGTTCTCGGAATTGGATGAAACTTTACAGAGATTTTTTCTGGAATATATAAAAAATACCGGCAAAAAGAACTATTGGAGGGGGCCCACCAGGGATCAACAAGCTCAGGGGGGTGTGCTCAGGGGGCGTGCACCCCCCCGGGGCACGCCATGTGAGCTTCTGGGTCCCATGAACCTCCGCTTGACCTAATTCCAAGCCTACATATACTGTCGTTCCAAGAAAAAAACCAGAGAGGAAGTTTTATCGCGTTTTATGATACGGAGCCGCCACCTCTGATGGCCTGCAAGTGCACAAAGCTATGTAGAAATTTCATGATAAGTAAGGTTTGGTAATCCCATAGGGAGCGAATAGGATGGCACCACAATCCCCGCAGTTGTGTTGTCACTAACACAACCACGCTCACATCCAAACCGAAGTTTGGAAATAGATCACTTAAGTAAGTTGCTAGGGAATGGTAAAAATAAGGAATTAAACTAAGTACTTGAGAGAACGGAAAATAAATACTAAACTAAGCAGGGGAAATAAACTAAGAGAAGTATATGATGTTTTAGATGAGATTGCTGGCATCTAGGTACAACCATGTTCGGTATGGCCGCGGAATAGAGTTCGGGTTTTATGACTATGCCACGTTGTGACAAACTCACTACCCGCATTATAGGATACAATGGTCTAGTTCTGGCGTCCCTCACATAACATTATCTCTCAAGACATGCTATATTGAGATGACTCATTAATCCTACTTCTTGTCCCATACCTCAGGTGGCTAACGCAAAGATATTAAGGCCCTCATGGTTTGAGGACCGGTCGAAGGCATTAAGTTCTATGGACAAGCTCCTTGAATAATCGTGTCCCCCAGGCTTAGGCTCTTGCCACTCCTTATTCCATAGTCCATCAATTCCTTACCCAAAACCTGAAAACTTCACAACACAAAACTCAACAGAAAATCTCATAAGCTCCGTTAGTATAAGAAAATAAATCACCACTTATGGTACTGTTGTGAACTCATTCTTTATTTATATTGGTGTAATATATACTGTATTCCAACTTTTCCATGGTTCATACCCCCCGATACTACCCATAGATTCATCAAAATAAGCAAACAACACATAGAAAATCGAATCTGTCAACAACAGAACAATCTATAGTAATCTGTAACTCTCGAATAATTCTGTAACTCCAAAAATTCGGAACAATTAAGACAACCAAGGAAATTTGTACCAATCTTGTGCAAAAAGAATCAGATCAAAATCATGCTTCTGTAAACGAATGAGAATTATTTTCCTGGACGCAAAAGTTTCTGTTTTTTAGCAAGATCAAAACAACTATCACAGTAAGCCATCCCAAAAGTCTTACTTGGCACAAACAATAATTAAAACACCAAAACACAATTACTAAAGAGGTAATAATTTGTATTTTATTCAAAAACAGTAGCAAAACAAAAAACTCAAAAATAAAATTGGATTGCCTCCCAACAAGCGCTATTGTTTAACGCCCCTAGCTAGGCATAAAACATAGATCTAAGTATTTCCATCTTTGGTATGCAATCCATAAGTAGCTCTCATAATAGATTCATATGGCAACTTAATTTTCTTTCTAGGAAAGTGTTCCATGCCCTTCCTTAACGAAATTGAAATATAATATTTCCTTCTTTCATATCAATAATTGCACCAATCGTTCTAAGGAAAGGTCTACCAAGAATAATAGGACATGTAGGATTGCAATCTATATCAAGAACAATGAAATCTACGAGCACATAATTCCTATTTGCAACAATAAGAACATCATTAATCCTTCCCATAGGTTTCTTAATAGTGGAATCCGCAAGATGCAAATTAATTGAACAATCATCAAATTCACGGAAACCTAACACATCACATAAAGTTTTTGGAATCGTGGAAACGCTAGCACCCAAATCACACAAAGCATGGCACTCATAATATTTAATCTAAATCTTAATAGTAGGTTCCCACTCATCATAAAGTTTTCTAGGGGTAGAAACTTCCAATTCAAGCTTTTCTTTAAAAGATTTCATCATAGAATCAACGATATGTTTAGTGAAAGCTTTATTTTCATTATAAGCATGAGGAGAATTCAACATGGATTGCAAGAAGGAAATACAATCTATTAAAGGACAATTATCATAATTAAAATCCTTGAAATCCAAAAGAGTGGGTTCATCGCTACTTAAAGTTTGACCTCCCCAATCCCACTTTTATCTAGATCTAAAAACTCCGAATCATAGGGACGCCTTTTAAATAAAGTTGACTCATCCCCAGTCCCCTCTTTATCAAGATTTATATTGGAAAACAAAGATTCAATATGAGTCACATCACTCACTTTAAGATCTTCATCATTATTTTCACAAAAACTAGAAATACATGCTTTTACAAACCAATCTCGCTTAGCACGCATCTTAGCGGTTCTTTCTTTGCACTCATCAATGGAGATTCTCATAGACTTTGGAGATTCATTGATATCATGCTTAGATGGAATAGATCTAATTTTCAAAGAATCAACATCAAGAGAAATTCTATCCATGTTCCTAGCCAAATCATCAATCTTAAGTAATTTTTTCTTCAACCAAAGCATTGGAATTCTTTTGTGAACTCATAAATTCTTTAACACTATTCTCAAAATTAGAGGGCATCTTATTATAAATTCCATAAGAATTGTTGTTGGAATTACCATAATTATTAGAGGAATTACTAGGAAACGGCCTAGGATTAAAATTACCTCTATACGCGTTATTACCAAAATTGTTCCTACCAACAAAGTTTAAATCCATAGATTCATTATTATTTTCAATCAAAGTATACAAAGGAATATCATTAGGATCAATAGAAGCACTCTTGCTAGCAAATAATTTCATAAGTTCATCCATCTTTCCACTCAAAACATTAATCTCTTCAATCTCATGCACTTTTTTACTAGAAGAAGATCTTTTGGTATGCCATTGCGAATAATTAACCATAATATTATCTAGGATTTTAGTAGCTTCTCCTAAAGTAATTTACATAAAAGTACCTCCCGCAGCCGAATCTAAAAGATTTCTAGAAGCAAAATTCAATCCAGCATAAAATATTTGTATAATCATCCACAAATTCAAACCATGAGTAGGTCAATTTCGTATCATCAATTTCATCCTCTCCCAAGATTGTGCAACATGTTCATGATCAAGTTGCTTAAAATTCATAATATCATTCCGAAGGGAGATGATCTTAGCGGGAGGAAAATACTTGGAAATAAAAGCATCTTTACACTTATTCCATGAATCAATACTATTTTTAGGCAAAGATGAAAACCAAGTTTTAGCACGATCTCGAAGTGAGAACGGAAATAGCTTCAATTTAACAATATCATTATCCACATCTTTCTTCTTTTGCACATCACACAACTCAACAAAATTATGAAGATGGGATGCGACATCTTCACTAGGAAGGCTGGAAAATTGATCTTTCATAACAAGATTCAGCAAAGCGGCATTAATTTCATAAGATTCCGCACTAGTGGCCGGAGCAATCGGGGTAATAATAAAACCATTATTATTAGTAATGGAAAAGTCACACAATTTGGTATTCTCTTGAGCCATCGTGACAAAGCAAACAATCTAATACACGAGCAAACAAAAAAAGCAAACGAAAAGACAAATGGAAAAGGGCGAAAGAAAAAGGCAAATATTTTCGAAAATCGTTTTAGAAGTGGGGGAGAGGAAAATGAGAGGCGAATGGTGAATAATGTAATGCAAGAGATGAGAGTTTATGATGGTTACTTGGTATGTCTTGACTTGGCGTAGATCTCCATGGCAACGGCGCCAGAAATTCTTCTTGCTACTTCTTGAGCTTGCGTTGGTTTTTGCCTGGAAGAGGAAATGGTGATACAGCAAAGTAGAGATAATGATTTCCCTCAGTGAAGAACCAAGGTATCAATCCAGTAGGAGACAACGCACAAATCACCAATACCTGCACAAACAATCAAACACTTGCACCCAACACGATAAAGGGGTTGTTTGAAGGAAATATGCCCTAGAGGCAATAATAAAGTTGTTATTTATATTTCCTTATATCATGATAAATGTTTATTATTCATGCTAGAATTGTATTAACCGGAAACTTAGTACATGTGTGAATACATAGACAAACATAGTGTCCTTAGTATGCCTCTACTTGACTAGCTCGTTAATCAAAGATGGTTAAGTTTCCTAACCATAGACATGTGTTGTCATTTGATGAACGGGATCACATCATTAGAGAATGATGTGATGGACAAGACCCATCCGTTGGCTTAGCAGAAATGATCGTTTAGTTTTATTGCTATTGCCTTCATCATGACTTATACATGTTCCTCTGACTATGAGATTATGCAACTCCCGAATACCGGAGGAACACCTTGTGTGCTATCAAACGTCACAACATAATTGCATGATTATAAAGATGCTCTACAAGTGTCTCCGATGGTGTTTGTTGAGTTGGCATAGATCGAGATTAGGATTTGTCACTCCGTGTATCAGAGAGGTATCTCTGGGCCCTCTCGGTAATGCTCATCACTATAAGCCTTGCAAGCAATGTGACTAATGAGTTAGTCGCGGGATGATGCATTACGGAACGAGTAAAGAGACTTGCCGGTAACGAGATTGAACTAGGTATGATGATACCGACGATCGAATCTTGGGCAAGTAACATACCGATGACAAAGGGAAAAACGTATGTTGTTATGCGGGTTGACCGATAAATATCTTCGTAGAATATGTAGGAGCCAATACGAGCAACGAGGTTCCGCTATTGGTTATTGATGGGAGATGTGTCTAGGTCATGTCTACATAGTTCTCGAACCCGTAGGGTCCGCACGCTTAACGTTCGATGACGATTTGTATTATGAGTTATTTGATTTGATGTACCGAAGTTTGTTCGGAGTCCCGGATGAGATTACGGACATGACGAGGAGTCTCGAAATGGTTGAGACATAAAGATTGATATATTGGAAGGTTGTGTTTGGACACCGGAATGGTTTCGGAAAGGTTCGGACATTAGTACCCGGGGTTACCGAAACCCCCCGGGGAGTTAATGGGCCTTCACGGGCCCTAGTGGAGATAGGAGGTGGCGACCAGGTGGAGGCGCGCGGCCCCCAAGCCCAAACCTAATTGGACTATGGTTGGGGGTGGGGCGGCCCCCCTTTCCTTGTCTCCTCCTCCTCCTCCCCTCCTTCTCCTAGTGGGAATAGGAAAGGGGGGGGGGGGCGAATCCTACTTGGACCGGGAGTCCAAGCAGGACTCCCCCCCATGGCGCGCCCCCCTTGGGCCGGCCACCTCTCCTCCCCCCTTTATATACATGGGAGGGGGAACCCCAAAGGCACACCAAGCCTTCTCTTAGCCGTGTGCGGTGCCCCCCTCCACAGTTACACACCTCGGTCATATCATCGTAGTGCTTAGGAGAAGCCCTGCGCCGGTAACTTCATTATCACTGTTTCGACACCGTCGTGCTGACGGAACTCTCCCTCGTCCTCAACTGGATCAAGAGATCGAGGGACATCATCGAGCTAAACGTGTGCTGAACACGGAGGTGACGCACGTTCGGTGCTTGGATCGGTTGGATCGCGAAGACGCTCGACTACATCAACCGCGTTACTAAACGCTTCCGCTTTCGGTCTACGAGGGTACGTGGACACACTCTCCCCGCTTGTTGCTATGCATCTCCTAGATAGATCTTGCATGATCGTAGGTAATTTTTTTTTTGAAATACTGCATTTCCCAACATCTATCCCTTCATGGTCTCTTGCAAAGGTGAGATCTGATAGAGATAGATAAAACTAAACAAAAGATAAAGAAAATATTTTGGGGTTTTTGGTTTATAGATCTAAAAGTAAAAGATTGCAAAACAGTAGATCGGAAACTAATATGATAGAAAATAGACCCGGGGCCATAGGTTTCACTAGAGGCTTCCCTCACGATAGCAAATAATACGGTGGGTGAACAAATTACTGTCGAGCAATTGATAGAAAAGCGCAAAGTTATGACGATATCCAAGACAATGATTATGTAATATAGGCATCTCGTCCATGTCAAGTAGACCGACTCCTTCCCGCATCTACTACTATTACTCCACACATCGACTGACTCCTGCCTGCATCTAGAGTATTAAGTTGATAAAGAACATAGTAACCATTTAAGCAAGATGACATGATGTAGAGGAATAAACTCAAGCAATATGATGTAAACCCCATCTTTTTATCCTCGATGGCAACAATACAATACATGCCTCGCTACCCCTACTATCACTAGGTGAGGACACCGCAAGATTGAACCCAAAGCTAAGCACTTCTCCCATTGCAAGAAAAACCAATCTAGTTGGCCAAACCAAACTGATAGTTCGAAGAGAATTACAAAGATATCAAATCATGCATATAAGAATTCAGAGAAGATTCAAATAATATTCATAGTAAGCTGATCATAAATCAACAATTCATCAGATCTCGACAAACACACCACAAAAGAAGATTACATCAGATAGATCTCCAAGAACATCGAGGAGAACATGGTATTGAGAATCAAAGAGAGAGAAGAAGCCATCTACATACTAGCTATGGACCCATAGGTCTGAGGTAAACTACTCACGCTTCATCAAAAGGGCAATAGGGTTGATGTAGATGCCCTCCGTGATCGAATCCCCCTCCGGCAGGATGCCAGAAAAGGCCCCCAAGATAGGATCTCATGGAATAGAAGGTTGCGGCGGTGGAAAAGTGTTTTCGTTGATGCTTCTAGTGGTTTGGGAATATATGTGAATATATAGGAGGCAGAACTAGGTCAGGGGGTCACGAGGGGCCCACAAGGCAGGGCGCGCCCTCCCCCTTGTCGCCGCCTCATGGCTCTTCTGACTTGTTCTCCAAGTCCGGGGTGTCTTCTGGTCCAAGAAAAATCCTCGCGAAAGTTTTATTCCGTTTGGACTCCCTTTGGTATTCCTTTTCTGCGAAGCTCAAAAACAAGGAAAAAACAGAAACTAGCACTGGGCTCTAGGTTAGAAAGTTAGTCCCAAAAATAATATAAAATAGCATATTAATGCATATAAACCATCCAAAACAGATAATATAATAGCATGGAACAGTAAAAATTATAGATACGTTGGAGACGTACCAGTGTGCAACCTCGGCAGACTGTCAAACTATTCGACTAGCTATGTCCACAGTCAAGGATAGTTGAGTGGTGCTGGTTAGACTACGTCCAGATGTTTCTGAAGAACAACATGGTTTGGAAATGTTATTATTGTTGTGAATCATGAGGAAGTCACGATGAGTTTGAAATGGAATTGTGGATAATTCCCTCTCTCTACTTATGTTGATATCTCTAACCTCTTGCCGCATGTTGGAGACACATGCATGACCCCGAAAAGGGTATTGATCATACTTGCACGAGAAAAACTAGCATTTACCAGAAATGCCAACCTAGAATTGAAACCATGCATATTTGTTTTGTTAACATTCATGGGTTGCTTGCGAGTACATTCAAACATACTCACTGGCTTGTCCCTGGATATTTACTTGGCCAGGCCTGAAAGAGCAGGAATATGAAGAAGAGTTCTTTGGTGAAGAACATGCGAGCTAGGATGCTTTCCCAGTCAGAATGCCTGTAGGGTTAAGGCAGATGGCATGGTTCCAAGCTATTGACGAAGATTGCCGCTGCGACGATTTATTCAAGACTTGACCATAATGGTCCTATTTATGTAAAACAGTATGTATTGGATGTAAACTCTTGATATTCAGTCTATGGTGTACAGTGAGCATTGATCCTTGGGATCACCATGCACGTGTAACCGCTGGCTTCGAGAGTATAAGTCGGGGTTCCCACAGAGCTGGTATCAGAGCCATCCTGACTGTAGGAAGCCTTAGTTAGCATGGTCGTTAGTTAGGATAAAACTATCTATACTTCTCTCCTTTTCTGAGTTTTTCCAAAACCAACTGCACCTGACATTATTTTCTCCTTATTAACCTCTCCCCTTCAAAAACTTTTGTAAATGGCGGCTAAACCCGAAGACCTCCTGACCACCGGATTTCCAGTGCTTCTCTATGATAGCCTCTATAAGTGCCTGTTTCACCGAGCCCCACTTTGACCTACCATGAGCATTGGATCGACGACACTAAGACGGAGTACCACGTGGAAGTATTCATGAAGGAGAATGACTCCCCTACAAGTTGGTTCTTCAAGTGACCCCGGAAGGCAACACTGGTTCTCGCTGTCAAGACAACAAGATCAATTGACGGTAAAGGATTACCGTAAGCTCTTCACCACACCACTGGCAAAGCAATGCCATGTTGAGCTCCTCCAATCCCCCACTCCCCCGAGAGACAAAGAAACTCAAATGGATGACGATGAGGAGGGAGACCCAGAGGAACCAGAATACGCAACCGAGCATTCACCACATAGGCACCGTTTGAGACTAGGATATGCCAGTCCGTAACCCCTATGGTAGGATAGGTCATATACCCCCTATGCGAAGTCGAGTCCTTGTAATGGTTCAAATGAAATCATGTTGTGTCTTGTTTGCTTTTCTTGTGTTTTTATGGAAGTCACACTTTCCCCCTGGGAACTTGTGAATGACTACATCACCCATTTTGTTTTTAAATGATTTGTTCGGCCTTTCCAGCCTTTGCTTAAACAACTTGCGTAGTATCAACCCCCTTACTAGGCACCCTATCTGTATTGCTTTCCCTCTCATCTATCCCAATCATGAGCCTTTGGCCGCTCCAACCTGATGTCAATTGAAACCCGCACTAGCATCGCTAGCCAACTAGAAACCGGAGGCTCCGCCCAAGCAGAAGCCATGCAGGATCAGGCCCACGGACAAGCTCCACCACCACCTCCCCCGGAGAACCTGAACATGGCCCAACTTCCCCAAGCCTTTTGAGAGAAACATTAAGCTAACATTGTAGGCCTCCCAGGTGACCGTTCAAGCTGTTGCCAACAATCTGCAAGAGGCAAGAAATGGCAACAGACAGTCCACCCTGGCAGGATTTAAGAAGCATGCACCTTCTCCAACCTTCATCGAGACAACTAGCCTGTCACACCCTGATTTTCATGCCACAACACTTAAGCTAATAAATCATGGTAAAATGTGGTTTGACAAAAAAACTTTTGAGTGCTTTGGACTTTGCTTGATTTGATTTTTGTGTGTTGGTTGCAAGTGCTCTAAAAATCAAATAAATCCTCCAACTCTTATACCCCTTCTCCTTGATCCAAAACCTTGCCCAATGATCATGCCATGTGTGCAGGACATAAAAATAATTTCTTGCAAAAATATTTTGGCCAAAAGGTATTTTCTAAATTAGGTTTTCCAAAAACCCCTGAATTAAGACTTGAACTACAAGTACTTAATTAAGGGTGTGAAAAATCTTTCAGAAATTATATTTGACTCCTATTAGATATAGGAAACCCAGAAACCACAAAAATATAATTTTAAAAGTTATTTTCCTATTCTATTTAAAGGCTTTTCTTCAGTCCAGAAATGGTCTTTAATAGGTTAAAATTATTTTAATGTCTCAAAAATATTTGAGGAAATTTAGGGAAGCTCAGTGGACATATATTGTCCATATATAAGAGTTTCAACACATGGTCATGTTCAAATTATTGGTCAAATCCCTCAAAAACTATTTCTGGACATTTCAAGCTTTTGAAATGTTTACAAAGGAAATATTCTCCATTAAATACAGGAAAATTCTAGCATGTCAAAAATGACCTACTTGAGGATCCTACAAAGTCTCATGTCATGGAGAACAATATAGCCCCACCAAACCGTCTCAAAACCATTTATGTCCTTCTCCAAGTTTGAACAACTTTGCACTGCCAAACATGTCCAAATGCTCTCAAACTTGGTGCACATGCTCAAATGGTGTAATAATGCATCTAGACCAAATGGCACAAGCTGGAGAGAAGGATATCATGATCAAAGTGTTCTAAAACCCTTTCTGTTAAGAACCAAATTTGAACAACTCTACATTGCGAAGTGTGTCCCTTTGATCTGAATTTTTGTGTACATGTTAAAATCCTCAAAGACACTACACCAAGTGGTGCATCAAGGAGGATAGATTTGCATGACTAAATCTTGGAAAAGCCATTTCTGTTGATTTCTATGGTTTACCAAGTTACATTGGCCACTTTGCCCAAATGAGCTCAAATTTGGTGAACACCCTAATTATATGTTCCATTTCACCTGTTAATCTCATGTCAAGTGGAATCCATTTGCTTGACCAAACTAGCATCAAACACCTTCTGGCAGAATGTCAAAATGCATGTTTCAACCCCTTCCACTAATCTCCATGAGCTGAACCTTTTCCCACGGCCTCACAGGCTCCTCCTCTACCTCCTGCATGCTTTGCTGCCCAATTAATAATGATTAGGGGGGGCAGAGACCCATTTTCTCCCCTGGACAGCAGTTTTCCCTCTCTCTTCTCTCAACCCCACCGCTCCTCCAGTGGCTTCCCAGGGTATCAAATTGCCACTTTCCATGTTTACTTCCCCCTGCAGCTGCCAGACATAAGTAGACGTGTTGGTGCATGCGAAAAGCCGCGGACGCCGGCCAAAGACGCGCTCTGGAGCACGTCATCGCGCTCCCGACCGTTGACACCGCGTCCCCCGACCACCTCGAGCCTCCCCCTCGCACCAGTCGAGGTCCTCGACGTCCGCAACACGACAGTCGTGCATGCCCCTCCTCTCCCCCTCTCTCTCACCCCCTGCCGCCGGTGCCCAACGCCGCCCGTCTCGGCCAATGGGTGCACGAGCTCGGGACCCTCCTGGAGCACGCCCCGCTCCCCCTTTCCTTCTCCCCCGACTTGGTCCACACCCACGAGCGCCGCAGACAGCCCCGAGCCTCCTCTCGTGGCCACCGCGGCCATTTCCGCGGGTGCCCGTAGGCCGCGTCCATGGTGATCCGTGGCCTCGCCATATAAGGCTGCCCCTGACCTCCCTCTGGAGCTCCTTTGCTCTCTCTCTCTCCCGAGCACCCCCTACACCAACCTGCACCTCCTATCCTGCCCTCCTTCTTCCTCCATGGCCGGAGTGCCGCCGTCAGTCTCTGCCCAAATTCCCGCAAACGAAGCCTCCCTCCCCTCCTTTGGACACCAACGGAAGCCACCGCCGCCGGCAGCTCTCCGCCCTTACCTCCTCCTCCAGCGCCCCGCAACCTAGAAATCCCCTCTTGCCCGACGCCACCGTCCGTCGCGGGCGAAGCCTTGCTCCCCTCCGGCGACGCACGCACCCATGGTGGGGTCTCCCTGGTTCGTCTCTCTCTGCTGAGCACGCCGGTGGTCGGACCTGCCGAAAACGGTGCCCGTGAGCGCCGACGGCCGCCTCGAAGCGCTCGCTCTGTCTCCAACGTCGCGCCCGCGCAGGACTGGGTACCGGGCTAACTGCAGTGGGCCCCGCCTGTCGGACTGGCCAGGTGGGCAGGGGCCACTGACGGTGGGCCACGCCTCGCTCTGCTTAAGTGGAGGCGGCATAGGCCGCATGCCGTTTCGCCACAGGAAGGTGCACTCCAGCGAAGGCGCCATCGACGTGGCCCCACACCGTCGTGGGCCGTGCAGCTGGGCCGGCCCAGTGTGCTGCGGCGCTATGCTGCACCCAGTGCACAGTATAGGTATAAACCCCCTTCCTTTGTCTTTTTCTTTTTCCATAAACTTGCAAAATCTCCCAAATATTCATATTCCCTCCAAATTTGATGATTCAAATTTCTAGTGACTCTATAAATCACGCCCTACCTCATAGAGGAGCTTGCACATTTTTCCACAGAACTTTCCTTCACACTTATTTAGTATATTCCAATTTTATTAATTCTGTGACAAACTTTAGAAAATCACAGAGGGCTCAAATTTAATCGAAATGCCATGATTCAAATCTCCAGATACATCTGAGTTCATAACTTAGGTTATGAACATTTTTATTAATACTTTCTGTGCCACCAAAAAAACAATGAGCCATTTGTTCATGTTTGTCAACTTTGCAAATGCCTAGGAAATCATTTCAACTCCAAATCCAGTGAAACCAACTCCTAGATGCTTCAAAAATCATTCCTTGTTAGATGGGTGCCTTTTCTCATTTTTCAAAATAATTCTTCTGTACACTTCTTGGAAATCCACTACTCTCTTGATTCCATCATATTGAATTGTTCAAAGGAATCCATTGATCCACTTCCAATGAAACCACTTTGGTCGTTCCTCATATGAACAGAGGTATCCTAGAAAAGTCCAACTCCTATTTTTAGAGCACTTTTATTTTTTCCTTGTTGTATTGCTTATTATGATTGCTTTCAACGATAGTTGACGAAGTAGATGGAATACTTGGAGCTGGGCCAGACATATTTGAAGACCTCGAAGACCTTGTTAAAACAGGCAAGCAACCCTTTGACCATGTTGAACCCTTTTATATCATGAGAAAATTTTCATTGTTTCATCGCGTGCATGATGGTTCTTGAATGGCAACCTTGCTGGGCTTGCCTCTGTTACATACCCGTTGATACTTGCATTGTTCACGACTCTATCCTTGTCTAGAGTTGTGCTGATGGATTGTAGAAATATGCTATAGTAAATGGCTACGCAAAGTGGGTCAGGGTTATGCATGGAAAGAAACAAGTGTGGTTTGACATACTTGCAAATAGCCCAAGTGGGTGCCACTAATGCCCTTGGGAGATGATGATGAACTAGGTCACTGCTTGGTGGAAAAGTAGTGTACCGAGGCTTGATGAAAGTGTTGTTTACAGAGATGGATTAGATTTAAGATTCTCTACCGTCCCAACCAAACATGTAGAACCACACTACCCCTTATGGGACGGGGCATTATTGATTTCCTAGTTCGTGCTAGCATGGATGCCAGCATTACTAGTGACGGGAGTGACGTGGTCACTCTCGGGACGGGGTCGTGCTTGGATAGGCGGCCATGACTGTTTTCATAGGGCACCGGACAAACCGTTGGTACCCCCGTGCATGTGAGATGTGATGAATATGGGAGCGTGGCTCCACCAAATTAAATTGTGAAAATGTTTGGCACGGGGGCTGTTACCAATCGAGTGGACTCTATGTTAGTCACGACTAGGGAAAGGTAGTGATCGGGTGCTTACCCCGGGTACTTGAGGTACCGCGGGTCATGGATGACACGAAAGCTTCCCGGATCTTGTGGGTAAAGTGTGCAACCTCTGCAGAGTGTCAAACGATTTGATTAGTCGTGTCCACGGTCAATGACAGTTGGGTGGTGCTGCTTGGACTATGTCCATAAGTTTCTGGAAAACAACACGGTTTGGTAAATCTATTGACGTGATTCGTGAGGAAGTCACGCTGAGAGTGAGCATGAGTTTTTCATAACTCTTTCTTGATGTTGATGTCCGTAACCTCCTGATACTTGTTGCAGACACATTCATGTCGTTGATAAATGATGATCATACTTGCATGAGAAAAACTAGCTTTCCGCAAAAATGCCTAATTAGCAGTAGAGCCTTGCATAATTATTCTGATATCACTCTTGGGTTGCTGGCGAGTACATTCAAAGTACTCATTGGCTTGCCACTGGTTATTTTATTGGCCAGGCATGAAAGAACAGGATATGATGAAGAATACTTCGATGACGAACATGCGAGCTAGAACGCTTCCCAGTCAGAATGCCTGTAGGGTTAAGGCAGATGGCATGGGTCCAAGTTGTCGACGAAGATTTTCGCTGCGAAGTTATACTCAAGACTTGACCATAATGGTCATAATTTATGTAAGACGGTATGTATGGATGTAAGACTCTTGTTATATAGCTTCTGTGTGTTCAGTGAGCATTGATCTGTGGGATCACTATACACGTGCATTCAGTGATCACGACTTATGAGTCGGGGTGTCCCCACAGAGCTGGTATCAGAGCCATCCTGACTGTAGGAAGCCTTAGTTAGCATGGTCGTTATTTAGGGTAAAACTATTTTCAAAAATATTACTAATTTTCAAAACTATCTATACTTCTCTTCCCCTTCTCAGTTCTTTGAAAACTAAGATATACTTTCCTTATTGATCTCTTCCCCTTCAAGATTTGTAAAAGGTCACTAGAATCCTTATGCCCCTGACCATGGGATTCCTTGTAATCCTCGTGGATAATCTAGAAGGAGGATGCCATTTCAGACATTCACCCACATCTTCTGAGCACAAGATTGGCGACACCACAATAAGACGATACCAACAAAAGATACATCCTCGAGGAATGAGGACATGAACACCCAGAAGATGGTGACACCCTTGACAATGCCCCAAGATGATGCGACCTTAGCCTATGATGATCAGGGCATAGAAAATGCAAGATCATGATATATATCGCTAATAGAGCAACCATGTCCTTATCGTTGTTGCATCGGCAACCACCAGTGGATGAGAACCTAGCCATTTGGTCCGCCTCACTATAGTGAGCAGGAAAACGGTTCTCTTCATCCCCCGCTCTCGGTTATGATATTGTCAACAATGCGTCTGACAGATCGGACCTCTATTATGCCTTGTTAATGTCATTGCATAAAGGAGTGCCACCTGGAACCGCCGACACCTTAAAAAGGCAAAAGTGATCGTCATGATTAAGAAGACAAGAGAGGATCAAGTCAATACCAGCCACAAGGAGCCATCTTCACCCATCACCTCATCAGGCGAGAAGTTGTTGAAGATTCTTCAGGCTCAACCCAGATCATTTCAGCAAACAAGAGACGTAGCAACACCTGAGGAAAACACAGAAAACTGCACGAGGCACAAGTCACGACTACTGAGTCCGAGAACCCCTAGGGTAGGATGAGTCGTGTACCCCCTATGTGCAGTCGAGTTCGTATGATGGTTCGAATAGAACCATGATTGTGTGTTGCTTGTTTTTATTGTTTGAGTTTTGATATAAGTCACACTTTTGCCCTAGGCAACAAGTACGCGACTATACCACCTTCCTTGTTTTCTTTTGTTTGGCCCTTTTGCACCTGTTTCTTTGCACTAGCACTATAGAACCCCTTAGGCACTTTCCCTCCTCTATGCTACTTTTCCCTCTCATCTCTCTCCTCAACTGAAGGCCGGCAAGACAAGATACACCAAGGGTTCTACTTTGGAACCAACTAGCACTGAGGACTTTTGCTACAACCTCCTCGACCAAGTGCAACCCCGTAGAGTTATGTTCACCCCTCAAGACTGGAAACCCAACTCTATACCCTTCGAGAATTCACGAGATAACCCAGCTCGAATCCTTAACCAAGTGTTTAACCCACAGAATTGCAAGCGGACCAGTTAAGCCTCTATAACCTTGCACAGCACTGGGTTCATTATGGAACTAGTGGACATAGTGAACGAGCACATTGTCATCCTAAGATAGCACCAAAACTGACGATGCCATAGGAGGGACCAAATGGGGGATATAGGAATAGAGGACAAATGACTTGATGAGTTTATATCAGAGACCTTGAGGAATTATCTGAGACTCTTCGGAGGATTATAAGGCTTTCATGTTGGTAGATGAACTTGGTGGGATTGGTTAATAGAGTAGCATGACTCTCATTTCCCCTGAGTAAATTGGATTTAGTAGGTCAATTATGATCGCAAGATAAAAATTCTTGGAAGTATAAGGAATTGACTTAGCCAGGGGATATTGATAGGAGATAGTTGTTACGATAATGACTTGGGGGAGACATATAGAAATTCTCGTTGGACATGAGATTTGGATTTAGGTAGCTGATTCTAGTTGAGTATAGGTGCTGAGTATATCTACATGGTTCGGAGTAAATTGGATTTAGACGGATGATCTCGATCATGATACCATGTTTCTCGGTGGACGATAAACTAGGAGATTGGATTAATTGTCAAAGTTGATTTAGGGGTCTATAAAATCCTGGCCTTGGAGTTTACTTGACCATGATAATGGAAATTGGTGGACTTACTATAGTAGAGATAGCCCTTTCAAGTATTTGGGGATTATAGGACATTAGCAGATCATGTGGGACTCCATGGAATTTGGGTTTGTAGAATTAATGGATTACGTAGTGGTTGATGGAAGTTAATGGGTGGTGGAGTTGATTCATAGGAAGGAAACAAGATCTTGGAGTGGCTTATGATGTGTTTCCTTAGGATAGAGATGCACTATCTTGGACCTTGGAAGAATAGGCTGAGCACTTGGATTGGGATGTTTAATTCAAACTTAGCAGCTTGTACGTTCTGGCCATGGATTATTTTTGCATAGCTATGAGTTTGGGGATAGTTGACATGTATAGTTTTGTTAGACCTCCTCTTGGGAGTCATGAGGATATGAATATCATGAGTAATGATTGGAGTTGACCTAGACAAGATAATGCTTTCGGTGGAATAAGGTGATTTGTTTGAAGGACTAGGTAGAACAATTGGCGTCTCAGAATCTGTGCTCAAGGATACGATGATAAACGTTCACTCGCACCCTAGAATCCTTGAAACCCTTAAGCCCGACCAAGCCACAACATGGTTAGATCATGAAAATGGGCTTTGGCTCTAGGTCAAGAAGATCCTGACCAATACTCATCCTGTCTATGGGGAAGGTGGACACAAGGAGCTGGATCGCAAAGGGATCACAGACTCCTAGATGAGTAACTACCCAAAATCAATACCCTAGCCTACTTTATGTACCCCATGAACAAGTCTTCATGGAGTACTTGGACAAGTTGGTTGTCATCTTTATTTGGTGACCTACTTGCCTACCCGAAGACGGAAGAAGAACCGTTCAGCTGGTTTGGGGACATCTGAAGACCGCCATGTCAAGGAGGAAGAACTATACCAACCACCATCGTCAAGAAGTGAGCTTCCTCGCCGAAGACCGTGTGTATCTGCAAACCACTCCTCTCGAAGGAACCATGCATTTCCATGTCAAAAGGAAGCTCACACCAAGATTTACCGGCCCTCTCCGAGATCACTGCAAGACAAAGAGTAAGCAACTACCAGCTGGAGTCACCGCCTGAGTTACCCACTGTGCGCAACGTTTTCCACATGACACAAGTCCGGAAGTGTTTCCAACTTCCTAACTAGCCCGATCACTAACAAGGACATGATCACCAAGCCATCGACCCCCAGCCCAACCTGACCTATGCAAGAAACCCCTTAGCAACCTGGATCAAGAAGAACGTCATACAAGAAGCCACACCATCAAGTACTTCAAGGTTCAGTGGAGCACCACACGGAAGCAGAAGCAGTATGAGGACGTGAAGACTGCCCCACATCTAAGTTTCCGTATTCCTCTCCACTCCTAGTTTGGGAATCTCAGGGACGAGATTCTTGTAAGGGGGTAGGTCTGTCACACCCTGATTTTCATGCCACAACACTTAAGCTAATAAATCATGGTAAAATGTGGTTTGACAAAAAAAACTTTTGAGTGCTTTGGACTTTGCTTGATTTGATTTTTGTGTGTTGGTTGCAAGTGCTCTAAAAATCAAATAAATCCTCCAACTCTTATACCCCTTCTCCTTGATCCAAAACCTTGCCCAATGATCATGCCATGTGTGTAGGACATAAAAATAATTTCTTGCAAAAATATTTTGGCCAAAAGGTATTTTCTAAATTAGGTTTTCCAAAAACCCCTGAATTAAGACTTGAACTACAAGTACTTAATTAAGGGTGTGAAAAATCTTTCAAAAATTATATTGGACTCCTATTAGATATAGGACACCCAGAAACCACAAAAATATAATTTTAAAAGTTATCTATTTTCCTATTTTATTTAAAGGCTTTTTCTTAAGGCCAAAAATGGTCTTTAATAGGTTAAAATTATTTTAATGTTTCAAAAATATTTGAGGAAATTTAGGGAAGCTCAGTGGACATATATTGTCCATATATAAGAGTTTCAACACATGGTCATGTTCAAATTATTGGTCAAATCCCTCAAAAACTATTTCTGGGCATTTCAAGATTTTGAAATGTTTACAAAGGAAATATTCTCCATTAAATACAGGAAAATTCTAGCATGTCAAAAATGACCTACTTGAGGATCCTACAAAGTCTCATGTCATGGAGAACAATATAGCCCCACCAAACCCTCTCAAAACCATTTGTGTCCTTCTCCATGTTTGAACAACTTTACACTGCAAAACATGTCCAAATGCTCTCAAACTTGGTGCACATGCTCAAATGGTGTAATAATACATCTAGACCAAATGGCACAAGTTGGAGAGAAGGATATCATGATCAAAGTGTTCTAAAACCCTTTGTGTCAAGAACCAAATTTGAACAACTCTACATTGCCAAGTGTGTCCTTTTGATCTGAATTTTTGTGGACATGTTCAAATCCTCAAATGATGACAATACACCAAGTGGTGCATCAAGGAGAATAGATTTGCATGACTAAATCTTGGAAAAGCCATTTCTATTGATTTCTAGGGTTTACCAAAGTTACATTGGCCACTTTGCCCAAATGAGCTCAAATTTGGTGGAACACCCTAATTATATGTTCCATTTCACCCTGTTAATCCTCATGTCAAGTGGGATCCATTTGCTTGACCAAACTACCATCAAACACCTTCTGGCAGAATGTCAAAATGCATGTTTCAACCCCTTCCACTAATCTCCATGAGCTGAACTTTTTCCCACGGCCTCACCTGCTCCTCGTCTACCTCCTGCATGCTTTTCTACACAATGAGCAATGATTAAGGGGGGGGCAGAGACCCATTTTTCTCCCCTGGACAACAATTTTCCCTCTCTCTCTCTCAACCCCACCGCTCCTCCAATGCCACTTTCCCATTGTTTACTTCCCCCTGCAGCTGCCAGACATAAGTAGACGCGCTGGTGCGCGCGAAAAGCCGCGGACGCCGGCCAAAGACGCGCTCCGGAGCACGTCATCGCGCTCCCGACCGTTGACGCCGCGTCCCCCGACCACCTCGAGCCTCCCCCTCGCACCAGTCGAGGTCCTCGACGTGCGCAACACGACAGCCGTGCAGGCCCCCTCCTCTCCCCCTCTCTCTTACCCCCTGCCGCCCATGCCCAACGCCACCCGACTCAGCCAATGGGTGCACGAGCTCGGGACCCTCCTGGAGCACGCCCCGCTCCCCCTTTCCTTCTCCGCCGACTTGGACCACGCCCACGAGCGCCGCAGACAGCACCGAGCCTCCTCCCGTGGCCACCGCGGCCATTTCCATGGGTGCCCGTAGGCTGCGTCCACGATGAGCCATGGCCTCGCCATATAAGGCCGCCCCTGACCACCCTCTGGAGCTCCTTTGCTCTCTCTCTCTCTCTCTCCCGCGCACCCCCTGGACCAACCTGCACCTCCTCTCGTGCCCTCCTACTCCCTCCATGGCCGGAGTGTCGCCGTCAGTCTCTGCCCAAATTCCCGCAAACCGAAGCCTCCCCTCCCCTCCTTTGGACACCAATGGAGCCACCGCACGACGGCGAGGCTCCTCCGCCCTTTACCTCCTCCTCTAGCGCCCCGCAACCCTAGAACCCCTCTCGCCCGACGCCACCGTCCGCCGCTGGCGAAGCCCTGCTCCCCTCCGGCGATGCAGGCACCCTCGGTGGGGTCTCCCTGGTTCGTCTCTCTCCGCTGAGCATGCCGGTGGCCGGTAGCGCTGACGGCCGCCGTCGAGCGCTCGCTCTGTTTCCCGTCACGCCCGCGCGGGAGGTAGCGGACGAACCTGCAGCTGGGCCCCGCCTGTCGGCCGGCCAGTGGGCAGGGCCCACTGACGGGTGGGCCACGCCTCGCCCGCTTAAGTGGAGGCGGCATAGGCCGCATGCCGTTTTCGCCTGAGGGAGGTGCACTCCAGCGAAGGCGCCATCGACGTGGCCCCCACCACGCGCGTGGCTGTGCAGCTGGGCCGGCCCAGTGCGCTGCGGCGCTATGCTGCACCCAGTGCGTAGTATAGGTATAAACCCCCCTTCCTTTGTCTTTTTCTTTTTCCATAAACTTGTAAAATCTCCCAAATATTCGTATTACCTCCAAATTTGATGATTCAATTTTCTAGTGACTCTATAAATCATGCCCTACCTCATAGAGGAGCTTGCACATTTTTCCACAGAACTTTCCTTCACACTTATTTAGTAAATTCCAATTTTCTTAATTCTCTGACAAACTTTAGAAGATCACAGAGGGCTCAAATTTAATCCAAATGCCATGATTCAAATCTCTAGATACATCTGAGTTCATAACTTAGGTTATGAACATTTTTCTTAATACTTTTTGTGCCACAAAAAAAATAATGAGCCATTTCTTCATGTTTGTCAACTTTGCAAATGCCTAGGGAAATCATTTCAACTCCAAATCCACTGAAACCAACTCCTAGATGCTTCAAAAATCATTCCTTGTTAGATGGGTGCCTTTTCTCATTTTTTAAAATAATTCTTCTATACACTTCTTGGAAATCCACTACTCTCTTGATTCCATCATATTGAATTGTTCAAAGAAATCCATTGATCCACTTCCAATGAATCCACTTTGGTCATTCCTCATATGACCAGAGGTATCCTAGAAAAGTCCAACTCCTATTTTTAGAGCACATTTATTTTTGCCTTGTTGTATTGCTTATTATGATTGCTTTCAACGATAGTTGACGAAGTAGACGGAATACTTGGAGCTGGTCCAGAGATATTTGAAGACCTCGAAGACCTTGTTAAAGCAGGCAAGCAGCCCTTTGGCCATGTTGAACCCTTTTATATCATGAGAACATTTTCATTGTTTCATCGAGTGCATGATGGTTCTTGAACGGCAACCTTGCTGGGCTTGCCTCTGTTGCATACCCGTTGATACTTGCATTGTTCACGACTCTATCCTTGTTTAGAGTTGTGCTGATGGATTGTAGAAATATGCTATAGTAAATGGCTACGCAAAGTGGGTCAGGGTTATGCATGGAAAGAAACAAGTGTGGTTTGACATACTTGCAAATAGCCCAAGTGGGTGCCACTAATGCCCTTGGGAGATGATGATGAACTAGGTCACTGCTTGGTGGAAAAGTAGTGTACCGAGGCTTGATGAAAGTGTTGTTTACAGAGATGGATTAGATTTAAGATTGTCTACCATCCCAACCAAACATGTACAACCACAATACCCCTTATGGGACAGGGCATTATTGATTACCTAGTTCGTGCTAGCATGGATGCCCACTAGTGACGGGAGTGACGTGGTCACTCTCGGGACAGGGTCGTGCTTGGATAGGCGGCCATGACTGTTTTCATAGGGCACCGGACACACCGTTGGTACCCCCGTGCATTTGAGATGTGATGAATATGGGAGCGTGGCTCCACCAAATTAAATTGTGAAAATGTTTGGCACGGGGGCTGTGACCAATCAAGTGGACTCTATGTTAGTGACGACTAGGGAAAGGTAGTTATCGGGTGCTTACCCCGGGTACTTGAGGTACCGTGGGTCGTGGATGACACGAAAGCTTCCCGGATCTTGTGGGTAAAGTGTGCAACCTCTGCAGAGTGTCAAACTATTCAAATATCCGTGTCCACGGTCAAGGACAGTTGGGTGGTGCTGCTTGGACTATGTCCATAAGTTTCTGGAAAACAACACGGTTTGGTAAATTTGTTGACGTGATTCGTGAGGAAGTCACGATGAGCTTGAGCATGAGTTGTTCATAACTCTTTCTCGATGTTGATGTCTGTAACCTCCTGATACTTGTTGCAGACACATTCATGTCCTTGATAAATGATGATCATACTTGCATGAGAAAAACTAGTTTTCCGCAAAAATGCCAAATTAGCAGTAGAGCCTTGCATAATTATTCTGTTATCACTCTTGGGTTGCTTGCGAGTACATTCAAAGTACTCATGGGCTTGCCACTGGTTATTTTATTGGCCAGACATGAAAGAACAGGATATGATGAAGAATACTCCGGTGACGAACATGCGAGCTCGGACGCTTCCCATTCAGAATGCCCGTAGGGTTAAGGCAGATGGCATGGGTCCAAGTTGTCGACGAAGATTTCCGCTGCGAAGTTATACTCAAGACTTGACCATAATGGTCATAATTTATGTAAGACGGTATGTATGGATGTAAGACTCTTGTTATACAGCTTCTGTGTGTTCAGTGAGCATTGTTCTCTGGGATCACTATACACGTGCATTCGATGATCACGACTTATGAGTCGGGGTCCCCACATAGCCCCTCGAACAGATATGAGGAGCAATGTAGGGTGTAGAAGATGTCGGCATCATCAGTAACGTAGTTGAGCTCCTAGCAGAGCCTATCTTCTTGAGAACTCGATGTGATCTTAGGAATGAATTTGCCCATCAAGCATCATGGCATGCTAGACGGTGCTAGCCAAGCCGTCATCATGTCCGATGACCAAGGAGTCGAAGTTAAGTTTGCCTCCAACCCCTCCTCTGCTCAATTCACCCAAGTCAATTGTCTCTCCGAAGCTGAAATCAGAACAACTGCGAGTGGTATGAGAATACCCTGATGTTTTTCCTGACGAGTTGCCAGGAATGCCTCCTGACCGTGACATCGAGTTCATCATTTGAGCTCATGCCTGAAACAGGGCCCACCTATAAGAAGCCTTATAGGATGGCATCGGAGGAATTGGCAGAATTGAAGTAGCCACTCGCCGAGCAGTTGAGGAAAGGATTTATTCGCCCTCGTGCCTCACCTTGGGGATCGCCTGTTCAAATTGTGGAGAAAAGGGACGGTACCATCTGATTATGTGTTGACTATCGTTCCCTTAATAAGGTCACAATCAAAGAACAAGTACCCACTACCCCAGTTCGGGCAACACCTAATATCCACAAGGAGTTTGTGATAATTGTGATGCCTCCCGAACCAGACTGGGAAGCGTTCTGATGCAAGAAAACAAAGTCATAGCCTACCTTTCAAGGCAGCCGCGGCCTCATGAGGAGAACTATCTACTCATGACCTTGAGTTAGCAGTTGTGGTCCATACCGTAAAGACATGGCAACATTACCTCCTAGGGAAGTTGTGTGAGATATACACAGATCACAAGAGCCTGGACTATATCTTCACTCAAAAAGAATTGAACATGAGGCAAAGAAGATGGCTGGGACTGAACAAGGATTATGACCTCAGTGTTCAATACCACCCTAGGAAGGCTAACATGGTAGCATACGCCTTAAGCAGAAAGGCTTGCTCCATGAATGCCACGATCAAAGAAAGGCAAACAACTCTGTTTGAGGAGTTGGAGCAATTTAGCTTGGAGTTGGCTACATATGGATACCTAGACAACCTGGAAGTCAAGCCTACCCCGATGAATGACATCAAGGAAGCCCGAAAATGACATGAAAGCATCGAAGGCGTCGAGAGGAATATGAAGCAAGGCAAGGCCCCTGGATTCTCCGAAGATGAACAAGGAGATTGTGTCAGATCGAGGAACCCAGTTTACCTTGACATTCTGGAAGAAATTCCAAGAAGCCATGGGAACCAAGTTGTCCTTCAGTATAGCTTTCCACCTGCAGACCGGAGGTCAGACAAAGCGAGTAAATCAGATATTCAAAGACATGCTCCGAGCTTGTGCCCTAGAATATGGAGCTAAGTGGGAAGATTGCCTCCCTTTTTGCCAAATTCTCTTATAACAGCAATTACCAGTCAAGCCTCCAAATGGCACCATTTGAGGTGTTGTATGGACGCAAGTATCACACATCCCTCAATTGGTCAGAGACCGAAGAAGGCTAGTCTTTGGACCGGATGTTCTTCGTGGAGCCGAAGAGCAAGTTCAGCAAATCATAGAATGACTGAAGACCACCATGTCACGACAGAAGAGCTATACTAACACCCGTCCTAGGGAACTAAACTTCACCGTAGGAGACCATGTGTACCTACAGGTCACTCCTCTCAAGGGAACAAAGCGTTTTCACGTCAAAGGAAAGCTCACACCAAGATTTATTGGCCCCTTCGAGATCGCTGCAAGACGAGAAGAAGTTGCTTACCAGCTGGAGTTACCACCTAAACTATCCAATGTGCACAACATTTTCCCACGTGTCACAACCCTGGAAGTGTCGCCAAGTTTTTAACAAACCCAATCTCTTCAAGGACATCAATCACCAGGCCATCGACCTTCAGACCGATCTGACCTACCACGAGAGACCGATTTGTATCTTGGATGAAGCACAACGACATACACAAATACACACCATCAAGTACTTTAAGGTTCAACGGAGCGCCACTCGGAAGCAGAAGCAGTATGAGGACGTGAAGACTACCCTAGATCCAAGTTTCCGTATTCCTTTCCGCGCCTAGTTTGGGAATCTCGGGGACAAGATTCTTGTAACGAGGGTAGGTCTGTCACACCCTGATTTTCATGTCACAACATTTAGGATTAATTAGGCATAAAAATTTGATCCAACGAAAACTTTTGTGTTGATTTGGTCTCTGCTTTGATTTGGGTTTTGATTGCTGTTTGCAAGTGCTCTAAAAATCAAATAAATCCTCCAACTCCTATACTTCTTTCCCCTGATCTGAAACTTTGCCCAATGATCATGCCATGTGTATAGGACATAAAAGAATTTTTTAACAAAAATAATTTGGCCAAAAAGTATTTTCTAAATTAGGTTTTTCAAAACCCCCTGACTTCAGGCTTGAACTACAAGTACCTAAGTTAGGATGACAAAAATCTTTCAAAAATTATATTTGAATCCCATTAGATGTAGGACTCCCAACAACCACAAACTTATTATTTTAAAATTTATTTTGATATTTTATTTAAAGGCCTTTTCTTTAGGCCAGAAATGGTCTTTAATAGGTTAAAATTATTTTTTATGTTTCAAAATATTTGAGAAAATTGTCCATATATACGAGTTTCAACATATGGTCATGACCAAAATATTGGTCAAACCCCTCAAAAACCCTTTCTAGACATTTCAATCATTTGGAATATTTACAATGGAAAATTTCGCCACAAATTCCAAGAAAATTCTACCTTGTCAGAATTGATCTATTGGATGATCTTGCCAAGTCTCATGACATAAAGAATAAGATAACCCCACCAAACCCTCGCAAAATCATTTCTGTCCAGAACCAAATTTGAGCAACTCTACATTGCCAAACATGTCCAAATGAGATCACACTTTGTGGACATGTTCTAATAACCAAATGATGACACTACACCAAGTGGTACATCAAGGAGAATAGATTTTCATAGCAAGATCTAGTAAAAAACCCCCATTTCTGTTAATATCTAGGGTTTACAAAAGTTGCATTGGCCACTTTCTCCATTTGATCTCAAAATTTGTGGGCATTACTAATTTGTGATGCCACTCACTCCTGCCAAGTCTCAAAGAAAGTTGAGCAACCTAGCTAGCTCAAACCACCAACAAACACCTTCTGCCATTTTTCCAAAATCACCATCTTGACCCCTTCCACTATTCTCCTTGAGCTACAATTTTTACCACAGAATCAAAATCTCTCACCCTCCCTCCGGTAAGTTTCCTGGTGGCGAACTCCATGATTGAGGGGGTGAAAAGCTCTTTTTCCCTCTCTGGACAACATCATTTTCACTCTCTCTCAACCCCTTCTCTCCTCTAGTGGCTCCCCAGGGCATCCAATGCCATTTCCACTTTGTTTACTCCCCCATACAACTCCCAGACACAAGTGGACGCACAGGTGCACAAGAAAAGCCATGGACGCCGGCCATTTGCATGCTCCTCGACCACCTCGAGCCTCCCGAGCATGCCAATCGAGGCCCTCCACGTCTGCAACACGACAGTCGCGTTGGTCTCCTCCCCTCTCCCTATCTCTTGCCATGTGGCGTGTGTCCGAGCGGCGCCCGCGTCCGCCAGTCGCTGGCCGCATCCCTGGCCCGCCTCGCGCTCGCTCTTCTCTCCCTCTCTCTTTCCCTGGTCATAGACCACCCCCAGGAAGACCCCCGACTGGAAGCCGAGCCCTCCCGTGGCCTCCACCGGTGGATACGACCTCGCCGGTGCATGTGCCCACGGTGCACCTCGCCACATTCTATCTAAGGCCACCCCGAGCTCCCTCTCTACTCCTTTAGCTCTCTCCCTCCCGTGCACCCCCTGGACAGACCCACTCACCTCCTTGTGCCCCCCATAGCCCTCCATGGCCGGAGAACCGCCGCCAGCCCCGGGCTAAATTTGGGCTATCCCGAGCCTTTCTTCTCTCCCTAGCCACTCTGGTGCCCTCATACGACCACCGCAAGGCCCTCCATCACCCCCGTTCATCCCCGAGAATGCCGTGCGCTCACGACCAAAGATAGCCGACGGCCTCCTCCGCGACCATCCAAGTCGTCGCCGCTACGACCTTCCTCAGTGGACATATATTGTCCATATATATGAGTTTCAACACATGGTCATGACCAAAATATTAGTAAAACCCCTCAAAAATCATGTTTGGACATTTAAATCTTTTGGAATATTTACAAAGGAAAGTTTCTCCATAAATTCCAAGAAAAATCTACCTTGTCAGAATTGACCTATTGGATGATCTTGCCAAGTCTCATGACATGGCACTACAAAAAAAAGACACTTCCGTGATGATACGTGTTTGTCACGGTAGGTCACGTTTTCTGTCATGCATGTACATCCATGACAATTTTATGACAGAATCAAGATAGTCATACTTGTGCTATCGTAGAAGTGTTCCATGACATTACCAAAATTATCATCATGAAAGTGTCCACTTCCATGACGATAAATCGCGCGTCATAGAAGTGCTTTCGTCAAGGGTGACCGACACGTGACATCCACCGTAATGGCTCGCCGTTAAGCTATCGGGTCTGGTTTTGGATCCGATAACCCGTTAACAGCCCGGACCAATGGTGATTTTCCACGTGTAAAATTCTCATTGGCCAGAGGAAACACGTGTCTGCTCCTCGGTGGGCCAGATGTCGCCCGTCCATTAGAGGAGACATGCCTATGGTACGACGACACGTGGCAGGGCCCAACAGAGGCCCATATAGGTTAAAAAGGCCGGCCCAGTCAAAGGCCCGTAGTACTTACTCAGGTACTAGTGGGCCAGCCCAATAACGGTCTGTTTAATAAACGCCCATTTATGGCCCGAAGCCAGATCTGGCCCGTTAATTGTTCGCCGAATATTTGGGCCCAATTACAGCCCAGTGAATTTCGGCCTATTAGAGGCCTGATGTAGACATGGGCCCATTGTAGCCCAATGTGTCTTTCGTCCTGGGAATGGCCCGTGCTGCCCATGGGCCATATATGGTCCGACGCGACATCCGGCCCCACTAACGGCCCGTGATAAAGGTGGCAACAGTTCAGCCCAATGTGACTTTGGGCCTGTTAAAGGCCTGTCGTATAATTTGGCCCGTTGATGCATGTACTAAGCTTTCAGATACTTAAAGGCCCATGATATCAGTGGGCCAACTAAGGCCCAAGATATGTTTCGGCCTGGTAACGGCCCGTCATATAACTGGGCCGAAAAAGACCGGTTCTACATTTCAGCCTGCTGAAGGCCCGTCAACGACTAGTGAAAATTGAGGCCCAACATGCATTTCGGCCTGCTAAAGGCCCATGGTTTCTTCTGGGCTGTAACAGGCCTGTAGAATATTCAGCCTGTTAATGGCCCAACGCTACCTGGGCCAATCTAAGCGCTGGGTCCACAAAAGGCCCAACTAAAATTTGGGCCGAATATAAGCCGGAGTAAGTTGTGGGCCTGGCGCAAAGTGTGAAGGCCCAATGGCCATTCGGGCCCAAGAAAGATGCAGGTCGGCCCAATTGTGGCCCGCTAAAAACCAGGCCCGTTAGAGGCGAATGTTTCGGCCCGGTCGACTACTCAGATTTTTTCCAGATAGCGAATGATGGCAGTAACTAGTAGGAATTAAGAACAAACCTACTCTATACAACAAAGAAATTATAGCATAGTAACTTAGAATAAACCTACACTATACAATATAGGATTTATGGTATATTACATCCACTGGGCATCGAAGTTCGCCACCAGTGATCATAAAGCACAATGAAGAAGCAGATTACAAAAATTGGGCACCATTGCAGCGTAACAAAATAATACTGAACTAAGACCACTTCCAAGACAGTTCAAGAAAGATTAGCCTTGCGCGGGAACTGCTGCGCAAGCTGCTGAGCAAGGCTGTGAGACTGGCCTAGCATGTCGGTCATAGCTTCCAGGTGTAGCTGTTTAGCAATGAGGTTCTCATTGGTGTTCTCCGCAATCTTTCTTAGAGATAGGACTTCAAGTCGAAGTTGAGTTGCAGAATGCCTTTCTGCTAGAATGTAACACCCCGGATGTAACCTTCCACATTTGTAACTCCGACTCTTGCCATTTTCGGCTATGTGATATGATATTTCCTCCGTGGTTGGGTTTTGTCTTCCGTTTTGCATTTTGTTCATGTCATGCATTTCACTTCATTTCATCATGTGCATTGCATCATCATGTTTTCAAAACTTGCATCCGTCCCAGTCTCCCAGTTCTCTCCGTTGTCCGTTCTGAGCCCAACCACACTCGCATGCGCCCGCGGCACGTCCGAAATATTATTTTATAAGTGTCCGGAAAATGTTCTCGGAATGGGATGAAAGTTGGTGTGCAGTGTTGTTATGTTGTTAGTGGGCCGCCTGTCAAATTTCATCGCGTTCGGGGTCCGTTTGATGCCCCAACGGATAACTATAGCGACAATATAGTCGGTCAAATAGTCGGACGTTTTCGGTCTTCGGAAACCCGTGCCGGGCTGCCAACTCTTCTCTCTTCTGAGCCTAGCCCATCTACACAGCCCATCTAGCCCACCTACCTACCCCCCTCCGCTCCGGTCCATTCGATGGCGATCGAACGGCTCAGAAACGGCCTCAAAACCCCTTTGCCTCCGTGGCTTTTTGTCAGACCCCCTCTCCGCACAGTTCTCAGACACCCTCGCGCGTCCCAGAACTTGCCCGAACCCGACCCACTCAGTCGTCACCGTGAAGGAAATATGCCCTAGAGGCAATAATAAAGTTGTTATTCATATTTCCTTATATCATGATAAATGTTTATTATTCATGCTAGAATTGTATTAACCAAAAACTTAGTACATGTGTGAATACATAGACAAACAGAGTGTCACTAGTACGCCTCTACTTGACTAGCTCGTTGAATCAAAGATGGTTGTGTTTCCTAACCATAGACATGAGTTGTCATTTGATTAACGGGATCACATCATTAGAGAATGATGTGATTGACTTGACCCATTCCGTTAGCTTAGCACTTGATCGTTTAGTATATTGCTATTGCTTTCCTCATGACGTATACATGTTCCTATGACTATGAGATTATGCAACTCCCGAATACCGGAGGAATACTTCATGTGCTACCAAACATCACAACATAACTGGGTGATCATAAAGTTGCTCTACAGGTGTCTCCGATGGTACTAGTTGAGTTGGCATAGATCAAGATTAGGATTTGTCACTCCGATTGTCGGAGAGGTATCTCTGGGCCCTCTCGGTAATGCACATCACTATAAGCCTTGCAAGCAATGCAACTAATGAGTTAGTTGCGGGATGACGCATTACAGAACGAGTAAAGAGCCTTGCCGATAACGAGATTAAACTAGGTATTGAGATACCGACAATCGAATCTCGGGCAAGTAACATATCGATGACAAAGGGAACAACGTATGTTGTTATGCGGTTTAACCGATAAAGATCTTCGTAGAATATGTAGGAACCAATATGAGCATCCAGGTTCCGCTATTGTTATTGACCAGAGATGAGTCTCGGTCATGTCTACATAGTTCTCGAACCCGTAGGGTCCGCACGCTTAACGTTCGGTGACGATCGGTATTATGAGCTTATGTGTTTTGATGTACCGAAGATAGTTCGGAGTCCCGGATTTGATCACGGACATGACGAGGAGTCTCGAAATGTTCTAAACATAAAGATTGATATATTGGATGGCTATATTTGGACACCGGAAGTGTTCCGGGTGGTTTCGGAGAAAACTGGAGTGCCGGAGGGGTTACCGGAACCCCCCGGGGAAGTATTGGGCCTTAGTGGGCCTTAGGGGAGAGAGAGGGCAGCAGCCCAGGAGGTGGCGCGCCCCCTCCCATGGGGAGTCCGAATTGGACTAGGGGAGGGGGGCGCGGCCCCTCTTTCCCTCTCCCTCTCCCTCTCCTTCCTTCCCCCTTTCCCCTTCCTAGTAGGACTAGGAAAGGATGAATCCTACACCTACTAGGAGGAGAATTCCTCCTCTCCTTGGGGCGCACCAAGGCCGGTCGGCCTACCCCCTTTCTCCTTTATATACGGGGGCGGGGGGGCACCCTAGAACACACAAGTTGATTGTTCCAAGCCGTGTGCGGTGCCCCCCCTCCACCATATTCCACCTCGGTCATATCGTAGCAGTGCTTAGGCGATGCCCTGCGACGGTAGCTTCATCATTACCGTCATCACGCCGTCGTGCTGACGGAACTCTCCCTCGAAGCTCTACTAGATCATGAGTTCGTGGGACGTCACCGAGCTGAACGTGTGCAGATCGCGGAGGTGCCGTACGTTCGGTACTAGGATCGGCCGATCGTGAAGACGTACGACTACATCAACCACGTTGTCATAACGCTTCCGCTTACGGTCTACGAGGGTACATGGATGACACTCTCCCCTCTCATTGCTATGCATCACCATGATCTTGCGTGTGCGTAGGATTTTTTTTAAATTACTATGTTCCCCAACAGTGGCATCCGAGCCAGGTTTATGCGTAGATGTTATATGCACGAGTAGAACACAAGTGAGTTCTGGGCGATACTACTCATACTGCTTACTAGCATGTCATACTTTGATTCGGCGGTATTGTTGGATGAAGCGGCCCGGACCGACATTACGCGTACGCTTACGCGAGACTGGTTCTACCGACGTGCTTCGCACACAGGTGGCTGGCGGGTGTCAGTTTCTCCAACTTTAGTTGAATCGAGTGTGGCTACGCCTGGTCCTTGTGAAGGTTAAAACAACACATACTTGACAAAATATCATTGTGGTTTTGATGCGTAGGTAAGAACGGTTCTTGCTCAGCTCGTAGCAGCCACGTAAAACTTGCAACAACAAAGTAGAGGACGTCTAACTTGTTTTTCAAGGGCATGTTGTGATGTGATATGGTCAAGACATGATGCTAAATTTTATTGTATGAGATGATCATGTTTTGTAACAGAGTTATCGGCAACTGGCAGGAGCCATATGGTTGTCGCTTTATTGTATGAAATGTAATCGCCATGTAATTGCTTTACTTTATCACTAAGCGGTAGCGATAGTCGTAGAAGCAATAAGTTGGCGAGACGACAACGATGCTGCGATGGAGATCAAGGTGTCGCGCCGGTGACGATGGTGATCATAACGGTGCTTTGGAGATGGAGATCAAAGGCACAAGATGATGATGGCCATATCATATCACTTATATTGATTGCATGTGATGTTTATCTTTTATGTATCCTTTTTTTCCTAATACGGCGGTAGCATTATAAGATAATCTCTCACTAAATTTCAAGGTACAAGTGTTCTCCCTGAGTATGCACCGTTGCAAAAGTTGGTCGTGCCGAGACACCACGTGATGATCGGGTGTGATAAGCTCTACGTTCACATACAACGGGTGCAAGCCAGTTTTGCACACGCAGAATAATCGGGTTAAACTTGACGAGCCTAGCATATGCAGATATGGCCTCGGAACACTGAGACCGAAAGGTCGAGCGTGAATCATATAGTAGATATGATCAACATAGTGATGTTCACCATTGAAAAGTACTCCATCTCACGTGATGATCGGACATGGTTTAGTTGATTTGGATCACGTGATCACTTAGATGATTAGAGGGATGTCTATCTAAGTGGGAGTTCTTAAGTAATTTGATTAATTGAACTTTAATTTATCATGAACTTAGTACCTGATAGTATTTTGCATGTCTACGTTATTGTAGATAGATGGCCTGTGCTGTTGTTCCGTTGAATTTTAATGCGTTCCTTGAGAAAGCAAAGTTGAAATACGATGGTAGCAATTACACGGACTGGGTCCGTAATTTGAGGATTATCCTCATTGCTGCACAGAAGAATTATGTCCTGGAAGCACCGCTAGGTGCCAAACCCGCTGCAGGAGCAACGCCAGATGTTATGAACGTCTGGCAGAGCAAAGCTGATGACTACTCGATAGTTCAGTGTGCCATACTTTACGGCTTAGAACCGGGACTTCAACGACGTTTTGAACGTCATGGAGCATATGAGATGTTCCAGGAGTTGAATTTAATATTTCAAGCAAATGCCCGGATTGAGAGATATGAAGTCTCCAATAAGTTCTACAGCTGCAAGATGGAGGAGAATAGTTCTGTCAGTGAGCATATACTGAAAATGTCTGGGTATAACAATCACTTGATTCAACTGGGAGTTAATCTTCCGGATGATAGTGTCATTGACAGAATTCTTCAATCACTGCCACCAAGCTACAAGAGCTTCGTGATGAACTATAACATGCAAGGGATGGATAAGACAATTCCCGAGCTCTTCGCAATGCTAAAGGCTGCGGAGGTAGAAATCAAGAAGGAGCATCAAGTGTTGATGGTCAACAAGACCACCAGTTTCAAGAAAAAGGGTAAAGGGAAGAAGGGGAACTTCAAGAAGAAACGACAAGCAAGTTGCTGCTCAAGTGAAGAAGCCCAAGTCTGGACCTAAGCCTGAGACTGGGTGCTTCTACTGCAAAGGAACTGGTCACTGGAAGCGGAACTGCCCCAAGTATTTGGCGGATAAGAAGGATGGCAAGGTGAACAAAGGTATATGTGATATACATGTTATTGATGTGTACCTTACTAATGCTCGCAGTAGCACTTGGGTATTTGATACTGGTTCTGTTGCTAATATTTGCAACTCGAAACAGGGACTATGGATTAAGCGAAGATTGGCTAAGGACGAGGTGACGATGTGCGTGGGAAATGGTTCCAAAGTCGATGTGATCGCGGTCGGGACGCTACCTCTACATCTACCTTCGGGATTAGTTTTTGACTTGAATAATTGTTATTTGGTGCCAGCGTTGAGCATGAACATTATATCTGGATCTTGTTTGATGCGAGACGGTTATTCATTTAAATCAAAGAATAATGGTTGTTCTATTTATATGAGTAATATCTTTTATGGTCATGCACCCTTGAAGAGTGGTCTATTTATATTGAATCTCGATAGTAATGATACACATATTCATAATATTGAAGCCAAAAGATGCAGAGTTGATAATGATAGTGCAACTTAATTGTGGCACTGCCGTTTAGGTCATATTGGTGTAAAGCGCATGAAGAAACTCCATTATGATGGACTTTTGGAATCACTTGATTATGAATCACTTGGTACTTGTGAACCATGCCTCATGGGCAAGATGACTAAAACTCCGTTCTCCGGAACAATGGAACGAGCAACAGATTTGTTGGAAATCATACATACTGATGTATGTGGTCCGATGAATGTTGAGGCTCGCGGTGGGTATCGTTATTTTCTCACCTTCACAGATGATTTGAGCAGATATGGGTATATCTACTTGATGAAACATAAGTCTGAAACATTTGAAAAGTTCAAAGAATTTTAGAGTGAAGTGGAAAATCATCGTAACAAGAAAATAAAGTTTCTACAATCTGATCGTGGAGGAGAATATTTGAGTTACGAGTTTGGTCTTCATTTGAAACAATGCGGAATAGTTTCGCAACTCACGCCACCCGGAACACCGCAGCGTAATGGTGTGTCCGAACGTCGTAATCGTACTTTACTGGATATGGTGCGATCTATGATGTCTCTTACTGATTTACCGCTATCGTTTTGGGGTTATGCTTTAGAGACGGCTGCATTCACATTAAATAGGGCACCATCTAAATCCGTTGAGACGACACCTTATGAACTATGGTTTGGCAAGAAACCAAAGTTGTCGTTTCTTAAAGTTTGGGGCTGCGATGCTTATGTGAAAAAGCTTCAACCTGATAAGCTCAAACCCAAATCGGAGAAATGTGTCTTCATAGGATACCCAAAGGAGACTGTTGGGTACACCTTCTATCACAGATCCAAAGGCAAGACATTCGTTGCTAAGAATGGATCCTTTCTAGAGAAGGAGTTTCTCTCGAAAGAAGTGAGTGGGAGGAAAGTAGAACTTGATGAGGTAATTGTACCCGCTCCCTTATTGGAAAGTAGTTCATCATAGATGTAACACCCCGAGAATCATGCTATAGTAATCACCCGCTAATGGTGCCATGTCATCAGGTTTGACTAAAGCCAAATTGCTCCTTGATATATCAAAGCCAAATTCAAATTCTGAAATAAAGTCAAATAAATTATTTCTTCAAACAGTGCAACTAAAATGTTCGTTTTATTCTATAATTCCCCCTGATGTTTGTTTTGTTGAAACCAACATTACTTGACCCCCAATTGATTCCTAGGAAATTAATAAGTGTTCGAGCAGCAAATGAAATAGCCTTTAAAAATATGTTTTTAACATTGGAAAATAAATTGAAACTGTTTGGGCAACCCCCAGGTATTGCATTGCAATTATGTGCAAATGTACATGCTCAACAAAATTCATTTGATAGTTGAAACTATTTAAAACAGAAGCTAAAAATTGAAAAGAGTAAATAAAAGGGAAAAGCCCTACTCTACTATGCACTTAGGCATACTGCCAATAGTGCTGGCCCAGCCCACCTCCACCGTCGTCACCTTCACCTATTCATCGAGGGTGCGCTGGAGGCAGCGCGTGCGTCCGCACCGCGGATGGCCACGCGGCGGCCATCCGCCGCATCCCCGGCGCATATTAGGTCACCCTCGACACCCCCCGAAACCCTAGCCCCCTCATTTTCTTCCTCCTCGAGCCGTTCCGCTCGATTTGCTCGATCTCGAACGCCATCGCCACCACTGCCTCATCGCTGTCATGGCCAATGGCCTCCTTGCCGACCAGGAAGAGGCCAAGAGAAGCGTCGTCGTTGCCTTCGTCGACTACACCACCGGATTGGGGCGGAGGAGCTGTAGCAACGGCACCCGTGCCCGTTCCCCCTCGCCGGAATCTGCCTCGGCCGCGGCCTCGATCCGCCGTCGACCGAGCCTCACCGGCCCCCTTGACCTCCTCTGGCTGCCTCGAGTTGCTCCTCGTCACCGATGTGAGCAGCAACTTCGTCCTCCCCCTTTCCCCTTCACATCCAGTGCCTTAGGCCATCGTCACCGTCGCGCCCCAGCTCTCGGCCATCGCGCTCGTGGTCATGCCTCCCCACCCTGCTGTCGCGCTCCGCCCTACTTCCCCTGCTGCGCCGCGGCCGCTGAGTCTCCCCACCGCGCCCTGGCGCGTGCCCCCGCTTGTGCCGCTGCCGGGGGCGGCCGCCTCTGCCCACGACCGCGCGCGCCGCTCGACTCCCTGGCCTCGCCGCAGCCCCGCGCGCTGCCTGTTGCTGCTGCCGTCGTTGCCTGCTCTCGCCACTTCCGACCGAGCCGTCTCCAGCCGCCGTCGTCCGCCGTTCCGCTTCCCCCCTCGCGCCCTTCCCTAGTAGCTCCCGTGCTGGCCTCGGCAGTGGCCGTGGCCATGGCCATGTGCATGCGTGATGTGCGTGTGTGCACAGGCAAATGCACGTATGTGCCCATGGCACATGGGGCCATCCCAATTAGTTAGTGCTAACATGTTTAGTTAGCCTGGTGTATCAATGGCATGTGGACCCTATTTGTTAAATTAAAATGCTATAGATATCACAGTCTATGACATCCGAGACTCGTTGTTACTATTCATCAATTGACTAGTCAAATATTGACAGGGTCAGCTCTGCCACTGGACTCCACTGTCAGTCACACAACCTTTCTGCTGGGTACATTCCTGGGTACCTATAGCAAACTCATAAAGGAACTCGAAGGTCCCACAAAGGATAGAACCGCATATTGACACGCTTTTGCAAGGTGGATATCATTACATCAACATTACATAATAGATTGGGATACAAACAAAAGGCACAAACGCCCCAAGAATACAACAATATCATACAAGAGATCAACATCCGACTACGGATGAAACACAAACAGAAGCTCAAACGACATCCACCCTGCTAGCCCAGGCTGCCGACCTGGAACCTATCCCCTGATCGAAGAAGAAGCAGAAGAAGAACTCCAAAACAAGTAACATCGCTCTCGCGTCATGATCATCGCAAAACCTGTACCTGTAACTGGTGTTGTAGTAATCTGTGAGCCACAAGCACTCAGCAATCCCATTACCATGGGTATCAAGACTAGAAAAGCTTAATGGGTAAGGAAGGGGTAAAGTGGTGAGGTTGCAGCAGCGACTAAGCAAGTATGGTGGCTAACATACGCAAATAAGAGCGAGAAGAGGAGCAACGGAACGGTCGTGAAACTAGCAATGATCAAGAAGTGATCCTGAACTCCTACATACGTCAAACATAACCCAAAAACCGTGTTCACTTCCCGGACTCCGCCGAGAAGAGACCATCATGGCTACACACGCGGTTGATGCGTTTTAAATAACTCAAGTGTCAAGTTCTCTACAACCGGACATTAACAAATTCCCATCTGCCACATAACCGCGGGCATGGCTTTCGAAAGATAATACCCTGCAGGGGTGTCCCAACTTAGCCCATTATAAGCTATCACGGTCAACGAAGAATATTCCTTCTCCCGGGAAGACCCGATCAGTCTCGGAATCCCGGTTTACAAGACATTTCGACAATGGTAAAAAAAGACCAGCAAAGCCGCCCGATGTGCCGACAATCCCGATAGGAGCTGCACATATCTCGTTCTCAGGGCAACACCAGATGAGACTAGCTACGAGTAAAACCAGACCTCGAGTTTCCCCGAGGTGGCCCCGCAGGCAGCTCGGTTTGGACCAACACTTAGACAAGCACTGGCGGGGGGGGGGGGTTAAAATAAAGATGACCCTCGGGATGCGTGACTCCCAAGGGAAAAAGGCTAGGTGAGGCAAATGTGAAACCAAGGTTGGGCCTTGCCGGAAGAGTTTTATTCAAAGCGAACTCTCAAGGGGCTCCCATAAATCACCCAACCGCGTAAGGGACGCAAAATCAAGGAACATAACACCGGTATGACGAAAACTAGGACGGCAAGAGTGGAACAAAACACCAGGCATAAGGCCGAGCCTTCCACCCTTTACCAAGTATATAGATGCATTAATTAAATAAGAGATATTATGATATCCCAACATAAACATAATCCAACATGGAGCAATCTTCATCTTCACCTACAACAGCAACGCTATAAGAGGGGCTGAGCAAAGCGGTAACATAGCCAAACAACAGTTTGCTAGTTAGGGTGAAAAGGTTAGAGGCTGACATGGCAATTTGGGAGGCTGGATAAGCAAGTGATAGGTAGCGCAGCATAGCGATAGAACGAAGCAACTAGCATAGCAATGATAGTAGTGAGATCCAGGGTAACGGTCATCTTGCCTGAAATCCCGCTAGGAAGAAGAACGAGTCCATGAATGAAGCCACGAAGACAAACCAAGCGTAGACGAACGAATCCTCACGATCGCAACGAAACGGGAACTATCGAGAAGAAGCACACAACCGGAAAGAAGCAAACAACACGGTAAACACTCAACACATAAACAAGGCATGATGCTCAACCAAGTATGATGCATGACAAGGCTACATGAAGCTACTCATGGCAAGGGATGATGCATACAAGAACAACACATCAAAGCCAGTTTAAATGAGGCCGGAAACAACATATAACAATTCCGGTAAGTCCTCATATGCAAATTTCAAAATTGGTCCAGATCTGAATAAACCTTATGTTCAAGTTGTTAAACAGCAAGTTAAAATGCACCAAGATGATCTACACGAAATTCTAGTCAAGTTACATATAAAGTTCATTTAATTTGGAGCTACGGCCTAGAAGATATGAGCAAAACAAGTTAAACATGGCATTGATGCAAAATGCATTCAAACATCAAGCAGACACATTCAAAACATGGATCCAACAAGGTAACATGAAACTACATGCAAAACTAAGCAAGATTCAGACAGTGAAAATAACAGTGCATGACAGAAACAACGATAAGTAGTGATGTTGGTGAGCTTGAACCACTTACCACAGAGCAATACATGGCATGAATAGGTAACCAACAGTAAGATGGCATAATTATGAAGCTAAGCATGGCAAGAGAAAGTTCATAGGGTGCATGGATCACTAGCAAAACACATGGCAAAACTAAACTTCATGTTGACAGGCTAACAGCAACATTATATAGCAATTTGAGAGCAAGTTAACAACAAGCTACAGCAGGCTATAAATGCAACCAAGGGCATGGATGGATAGAGCACAACATGTAAAACAAAACATCCTTCGTTAACATCTCCAGATTATGCATATAACTCATGGTAGTAGCAGGTTTACATAGCAACAAAATGTTACAGCTACAGACTTAGTAGAAAATCACTAGACAAGGTAACCAACAGTAAGATGGCATAATTATGAAGCTAAGCATGGCAAAAGCAAGTTCATAGAGTGCATATATCACTAGCAAAATACATGGCAAAACTGAACTTCATGTTGACAGGCTGACAGCAAGATTATTTAGCAATTTGAGAGCAAGTTAACAACAAGCTACAGCAGGCTATAACTGCAACCAAGGGCATGGATGGATAGAGCACAACATGTACAACAAAACACCCTTAGTTAACATCTCCAGATTATGCATAGAACTCATGGTAGCAGCAGGTTTACATAGCAACAAAATGTTACAGCTACAGACTTGGCAGAAAATCACTAGAAAGGTAACCAATAGTAAGATGGCATAATTATGAAGCTAAGCATGGCAATAGCAAGTTCATAGGGTGAATGGATCACTAGCAAAACACATGGCTAAACTGAACTTCATGTTGACAGGCTGACAGCAACATTATTTAGCAATTTGAGAGCAAGTTGACAACAAGCTACAGCAGGCTATAAATGCAACCAAGGGCATGGATGGATAGAGAACAACATGTACAACAAAACATCCTTAGTTAACATCTCCAGATTATGCATAGAACTCATGGTAGCAGCAGGTTTACATAGCAACAAAATGTGACAGCTACAAACTTAGCAGAAAATCACTAGACAAGGTAACCAACAGTAAGATGGCATAATTATGAAGCAAAGCATGGCAAGAGCGAGTTCATAGAGTGCATATATCACTAGCAAAATACATGGCAAAACTGAACTTCATGTTGACAGGCTGACAGCAACATTATTTAGCAATTTGAGAACAAGTTAACAACAAGCTACAGCAGGCTATAAATGCAACCAAGGGCATGGATGGATAGAGCACAACATGTACAACAAAACATCCTTAGTTAACATCTCCAGATTATGCATAGAACTCATGGTAGCAGCAGGTTTACATAGCAACAAAATGTTACAGCTACAGACTTAGCAGAAAATCACTAGACAAGGTAACCAACAGTAAGATGCATAATTATGAAGCTAAGCATGGCAAGAGCAAGTTCATAGGGTGAATGGATCACTAGCAAAACACATGGCAAAACTGAACTTCATGTTGACAGGCTGACAGCAACATTATTTAGCAATTTGAGAGCAAGTTAACAACAAGCCATAGCAAGCTATAAATGCAACCAAGGGCATGGATGGATAGAGCACAACATGTACAACAAAACATCCTTAGTTAACGTCTCCAGATTATGCATAGAACTCATGGTAGCAGAAGGTTTACATAGCAACAAAATGTTACAGCTACAGACTTGGCAGAAAATCAGTCACCGAAATTAGCAACATCATGGGGGCTACTTTGCATGCTTGTGCTGGTCACCATATAGACCACAAATATACAATACAAGCACCACTGTAAAGATGGCATGATGAAGATCAAAACACGTGTAGAGCTCATGCTCATAGGATGCACTCACAAAATGCAATGGAAAAATTAAATCACCAAGTTACAGCAGTTTCAGCAGGTTAACATCATATAGCACTCTTGCAACGATGATTAAGGCATCAAGATGGACTCAAACAAACATGGCACAATGGAAAGAAATCAAGAGCATCTCACAATGAACATTTTGACAAATACGCACGCAAAACGGAGCAGTATGCAAAGAGATATGACATGATTAACATGCTAACATAATGCAAGATTTTCGGGACTTGGAGCAAAATCAACCTCGGGGGGGGGGTCAACGCGCCGGAATCTCGCCGGAGAGGAAGGAGATGGCCGAAGACGGGCGGATCCGGTCGGATCCCGACGTGGGGCGGCGCGGGGAGGCGTGTGGAGGCGGGACGGACCTGCAGGGGCGAGAGGGAGTGAGAGGGAGCTAAGGAGGAGGGAGAAGAAGAAGGGCGCGGGGGAGGCCTGGCCTGGCCGTCGAGGTCGCCGGTGGCGATGGCGCGCGACCTCCGGCGAGGCGGCGGGGTCGGCGGCGACGTGAGGTGGCGGCGTCGTGCGGCACGACGGGGAGGAGCGGGCGGCGGGCGCAGGGACGGGCGAGCGGCGGCGCGCGCCGGCCGGGGCGCGGCCCAGATCGGGCCCGGGGCGGGTCGCACCTGGGTTCCGCGGGCCGCGGCAGCGGGGAGCGGGGCTTGGGCGACGTGGCGCCTTTCGGTTGGCCCAGGGCGCTGGCTGCGGCTGCGGTGGCCAGTGGGGGCGCGCCACTTGGCGGCGGTGGGCTTGGCCGGCGCGGAAAACGAGGATGAGGGTGGAGGCTATGGCAGGAGGTAGGTGGAGGGCTAGGTTTAGGCTAGGGATGTCCAAAAATGGACTAGGGGTTCTATTTATAGCAGATTTGTTAGGGTTAGGGGGGTTTGAGGCCGTTTCGGACTGTACGATCACCATCGGACGGCTCCAGAGCGGAGAGGGACTAAGAGAGGGGTTTGTGGGCTGTGTAGATGGGCTAGACTTTAAGGAGAGGAGAGATAGCAGCCCAGCACGGGTTTTCGGGAACCGAAAACGTCCAACGATTAAACCGGCAACGGTGCTGCTACGGATGACGGTTGTGCTATCAAACGGACTCCGAATGCGACGAAATTGGACAGGCGGTCTACCTACACTATAACGAGACCGCACGCCAACTTTCATTCCATACTGAGAACGTTTTTGGCGGCTCACAAGACCAAGGACTCAGAGGTGCCGCGGGCGCGTGCGAGTGTGGTTGGGCTCAGAACGGACAATGGAGAGAACCGAGGGGAACCCGAACGGATGCAAGTTTTGAAAAACATGATGATGCAATGCATATGATGACATGGCAAAATGCAACACGCAAGCAAAAGACATGGCAACGACGGCGAATAACTGGAAGACACCTGGCGCATCGAATGTGGGGCGTTACAACACTCCTCCACTAACAAGAGATCTCGTCCCGAGATCTTAGTACCGAGACGAAAGGATAAAGGGATGAGGTGAAATAAGAATGAAGAGAGAGGATGAACAAAGTTGAGAACACTGGGTAGAAAAGAGGAACTGCGAATGTGACGAGAATCCAAACGCTCAAGGAATAAGGCTGAATTTGAAACCACTCCGGTTAGGACAAGATAGAAAAGGAATAATAACGAAGGAATTTATGCAGCACTCGGGCTAAACAAGGAAAGAATAGAACATGAACTTGAGAAATGGAACGATACTTGACTTGAGGAACGACACAAAACCTCCGGATGACTTGAAAGAGTGGAATGAGAATAACGGGGATGAAGATGACAACTTCTACCATGAATGAAATAGAGAGCATCCTTAGAAGGAAACATTGAACGGAGTTCTTGGAAATTCAACAACAAAAGAATAAGCTTGTTGTGGACTTATGGATAACATCTCAAAATTATGAGGTGGTAACCTACCACAAGCGGAAAAGATTGAAAAGCTGAGAAGAACGAGGAAATGCAAAACTCCACTTCAGAAGAATATGGATAATTAATTGCACTTTGAGAAGCAAGAAGAAGATACTTGATCTACGCGTACAAGAATCTTGATTAACACTTGAAGAAAGAATTAAATCATGAAGAGCCACCGTGATGGACTCCGGTAACAAAAGAATGACGAGATAAAATCGAAGGATGAAAGGGATAAGATTAAATCCTTGCAATGACTTGGATGGAGGTTCCGACGAAATGGCCGAGGAAAAATTTGAACTCCGGAAAAGAAAAGATGAAAACACTTGGAACTAGAATTTATTCATCAAGAACAAACTCCGAAGGAAAGGATTACTTGACAATGGTGAAATAAGAATAAGGAATTACGTTATGCTTATCCTCATCAAATTTAATTAATGACAACGGGATTTTTGCATACTACTTATTCTTGTTGAAAAGGATTAAGAGGGTGGATATAGCGCAAAACTTGAGAAAGTCTTCATGAACCACCGGTAGGATTTGGAAAGAACGAATTAATTGATATGCCGACAAGGAAATATGAATATTGAACGAACCACCGTTAGAAATGAAAATGAACGAAGAAAAGAGAAAGAATCGCCGGGAAGAATTAGAGCAAGCACGAAGATACTTGAGGGAATTTAGAGACAAGAGAACGAAGAGTTCGCAAACTGATTAACGAGCAAAGCACCGAAAGAATATGGAGATGAACGAAAAGGCACGAATATAGAATAATTGAAGAACGAATCTGAAAACTTAGGACGAAGAAATCTTCTAAAAAAGATGGCCTTCGGACGATCGAGAGAGAAAGCAACTCTGAAAATGCGTCGGACGATCGAGAGAGAAAGCAACTCAGATACCAACTTGTCACACCCAATATGTGACCCTATCCTAAAGGAACTCGAAGGTCCCACCAAGGATAGAACCGCATATTGACACACTTTTGCAAGGTGGATATCATTACATCAACATTACATAATAGATGGGGATACAAACAAAAGGCACAAACGCCCCAAGAATACAACAATATCATACAAGAGATCAACATCCGACTACAGATGAAACACAAACAGAAGCTCAAACGACATCCACCCTGCTAGCCCAGGCTGCCGACCTGGAACCTATCCCCTGATCGAAGAAGAAGCAGAAGAAGAACTCCAAAACAAGTAACATCGCTCTCGCGTCATGATCATCGCAAAACCTGTACCTGCAACTGGTGTTGTAGTAATCTGTGAGCCACGAGGACTCAGCAATCCCATTACCATGGGTATCAAGACTAGCAAAGCTTAATGGGTAAGGAAGGGGTAAAGTGGTGAGGTTGCAGCAGCGACTAAGCAAGTAAGGTGGCTAACGTACACAAATAAGAGCGAGAAGAGGAGCAACGGAACGGTCGTGAAACTAGCAATGATCAAGATGTGATCCTGAACTCCTACATACGTCAAACATAACCCAAAAACCGTGTTCACTTCCCGGACTCCGCCGAGAAGAGACCATCACGGCTACACACGCGGTTGATGCGTTTCAAATAAGTCAAGTGTCAAGTTCTCTACAACCGGACATTAACAAATTCCCATCTGCCACATAACTGCGGGCACGGCTTTTGAAAGATAATACCCTGCAGGGGTATCCCAACTTAGCCCATTATAAGCTCTCACGGTCAATGAAGAATATTCCTTCTCCCGGGAAGACCCGATCAGTCTCGGAATCCCGGTTTACAAGACATTTCGACAATGGTAAAACAAGACCAGCAAAGCCGCCCGATGTGCCGACAATCCTGATAGGAGCTGCACATATCTCGTTCTCAGGGCAACACCGGATGAGACTAGCTACGAGTAAAACCAGACCTCGAGTTTCCCCGAGGTGGCCCCGCAGGCAGCTCGGTTCGGACCAACACTTAGAGAAGCACTGGCCCGGGGGGTTAAAATAAAGATGACCCTCGGGATGCGCGACTCCCAAGGGAAAAAGGCTAGGTGAGGCAAATGTGAAACCAAGGTTGGGCCTTGCTGGAAGAGTTTTATTCAAAGCGAACTGTCAAGGGGGTCCCATAAATCACCCAACCGCGCAAGGGACGCAAAATCAAGGAACATAACACCGGTATGACGGAAACTAGGGCGGCAAGAGTGGAACAAAACACCAGGCATAAGGCCGAGCCTTCCACCCTTTACCAAGTATATAGATGCATTAATTAAATAAGAGATATTGTGATATCCCAACATAAACATAATCCAACATGGAGCAATCTTCAGCTTCACCTGCAACAGCAACGCTATAAGAGGGGCTGAGCAAAGCGGTAACATAGCCAAACAACGGTTTGCTAGGTAGGGTGACAAGGTTAGAGGCTGACATGGCAATTTGGGAGGCTTGATAAGCAAGTGATAGGTAGCGCAGCATAGCGATAGAACGAAGCAACTAGCATAGCAATGATAGTAGTGAGATCCAGGGTAACGGTCATCTTGCCTGAAATCCCGCTAGGAAGAAGAACGAGTCCATGAATGAAGCCACGAAGACGAACCAAGCGTAGACGAACGAATCCTCACGATCGCAACGAAACGGGAACTATCGAGAAGAAGCACACAACCGGAAAGAAGCAAACAACACGGTAAACACTCAACACATAAACAAGGCATGATGCTCAACCAAGTATGATGCATGACAAGGCTACATGAAGCTACTCATGGCAAGGGATGATGCATACAAGAACAACACATCAAAGCCAGTTTAAATGAGGCCGGAAACAACATATAACAATTCCGGTAAGTCCTCATATGCAAATTTCAAAATTGGTCCAGATCTGAATAAACCTTATGTTCAAGTTGTTAAACAGCAAGTTAAAATGCACCAAGATGATTTACACGAAATTCTAGTCAAGTTACATATAAAGTTCATTTAATTTGGAGCTACGGCCTAGAAGATATGAGCAAAACAAGTTAAACATGGCATTGATGCAAAATGCATTCAAACATCAAGAAGACACATTCAAAACATGGATCCAACAAGGTAACATGAAACTACATGCAAAACTAAGCAAGTTTCATATAGAGCATGCTCAAAACGGAGCAACGGTGCAACACATACACTCCAAACAAGATATAACAACAATCTGACCAAAACAGCAACTAGGCATCTTGCAAGCATCAAAACAACATGCTACAGCACCTCAACATGAAAACAAAAGGCATGAACATTGTGTACAGATAAAGCATGACAAAACATGAACACTGAGCTATCTCCAGAAATCACTAGTACATGCTTAAAAGGACATGACAAGATTGCAAATAACAACAGTTCACAGACTTGGCAGAAATTACTGGACATGGCAGAAATAACATCAGGTTGCTAAGTTTAGATCTATCAAACAACATGCTACAGGAACATATCATAGCAAACAAAGGCATGGCATGAATGCACTCATTCATAGAACAAAATTCCCTTATTGATTACGAGCCAAAAAGGCACAGAAGATATGATGGCACCCATGTAAACATAGCAACTTATATGACAGATTCAGACTTGGTGAAAATAACAGTGCATGGCAGAAACAACGATAAGTAGTCATGTTGGTGAGCTTGAACTACTCACCACAGAGCAACACATGGCATGACAAGGTAACCAACAGTAAGATGGCATAATTATGAAGCTAAGAATGGCAGGAGCAAGTTCATAGGGTGCATGGATCACTAGCAAAACACATGGCAAAACTGAACTTCATGTTGACAGGCTGACAGCAACATTATTTAGCAATTTGAGAGCAAGTTAGCAACAAGCTACAGCAGGCTATAAATGCAACGAAGGGCATGGATGGATAGATCACAACATGTACAACAAAACATCCTTAGTTAACATCTCCAGATTATGCATAGAACTCATGGTAGCAGCAGGTTTACATAGCAACAATATGTTACAGCTACAAACTTAGCAGAAAATCACTAGACAAGGTAACCACCAGTAAGATGGCATAATTATGAAGCTAAGCATGGCAAGAGCAAGTTCATAGGATGCATGGATCACTAGCAAAACACATGGCAACACTGAACTTCATGTTGACAGGCTGACAGCAACATTATTTAGCAATTTGAGAGCAAGTTAACAACAAGCTACAGCAGGCTATAAATGAAACCAAGGGGCATGGATGGATAGAGCACAACATGTACAACAAAACATTCTTAGTTAACATCTCCAGATTATGCATAGAACTCATGGTAGCAGCAGGTTTACATAGCAACAAAATGTTACAGCTACAGACTTAGCAGAAAATTACTAGACAAGGTAACCAACAGTAAGATGGCATAATTATGAAGCTAAGCATGGCAAGAGCAATTTCATAGGGTGCATGGATCACTAGCAAAACACATGGCAAAACTGAACTTCATGTTGACAGGCTGACAGCAACATTATTTAGCAATTTGAGAGCAAGTTAACAACAAGCTACAGCAGGCTATAAATGCAACCAAGGGCATGGATGGATAGAGCACAACATGTACAACAAAACATTCTTAGTTAACATCTCCAGATTATGCATAGAACTTATGGTAGCAGCAGGTTTACATAGCAACAAAATGTTACAGCTACAGACTTAGCAGAAAATTACTAGACAAGTTAACCAACAGTAAGATGGCATAATTATGAAGCTAAGCATGGCAAGAGCAATTTCATAGGGTGGATGGATCACTAGCAAAACACATGGCAAAACTGAACTTCATGTTGACAGGCTGACAGCAACATTATTTAGCAATTTGAGAGCAAGTTAACAACAAGCTACAGCAGGCTATAAATGCAACCAAAGGCATGGATGGATAGAGCACAACATGTACAACAAAACATCTTTAGTTAACATCTCAGATTATGCATAGAACTCATGGTAGCAGCAGGTTTACATAGCAACAAAATGTTACAGCTACAGACTTAGCAGAAAATCACTAGAAAAGGTAACCAACAGTAAGATGGCATAATTATGAAGCTAAGCATGGCAAGAGCAAGTTCATAGGGTGCATGTATCACTAGCAAAACACATGGCAAAACTGAACTTCATGTTGACAGGCTGACAGCAACATTATTTAGCAATTTGAGAGCAAGTTAACAACAAGCTACAGCAGGCTATAAATGAAACCAAGGGCATGGATGGATAGAGCACCACATGTACAACAAAACATCCTTAGTTAACGTCTCCAGATTATGCATAGAACTCATGGTAGCAGCAGGTTTACATAGCAACAAAATTTTACAGCTACAGACTTAGCAGAAAATCACAGTCACCGAAATCAGCAACATCATGGGGGCTACTTTGCATGCTTGTGCTAGTCACTCTATAGACCCCAAAAATACAAGACAACCACCACTGTAAAGATGGCATGATAAAGATCAAAACACGTGTTGAGCTCATGCTCATAGGATGCACTCAAAAAATGCAATGAAAAAGACAAATCACCAAGTTACAGCAGTTTCAGCAGGTTAACGTCATATTGCACTCTTGCAACGATGATTAAGGCATCAAGATAGACTCAAACAAACATGGCACAATGGAATGAAATGAAGAGCATATCACAATAAACATTTTGACATATTATGCACGCAAAACGGTGCAGTATGCAAAGAGATATGACATAATGAACATGCTAACATAATGCAAGATTTTCGGGACTTGGAGCAAAATCAACCTCGCGGGGGGGGGGGGGGTCAACGCGCCGGAATCTCGCCGGAGAGGAAGGAGATGGCCGGAGACGGGCGGATCCGGCCGAATCCCGACGTGGGGCGGCGCGGGGAGGCGTGTGGAGGCGGGACGGACCTGTAGGGGCGAGAGGGAGTGAGAGGGAGCTAAGGAGGGAGAAGAAGAAGGGCGCGGGGGAGGCCTGGCCGGGCCGTCGAGGTCGCCGGTGGCGATGGCGCGCGGCCTCCGGCAAGGCGGCGGGGTCGGCGGCGACGTGAGGTGGCGGCGTCGTGCGGCACGACGGGGAGGAGCGGGCGGCGGGCGCAGGGACGGGCGAGCGGCGGTGCGCCCGGGGCGGGGCGCGGCCCAGATCGGGCCCGGGGCGGGTCACACCTGGGTTCCGCGGGCCGCGGCAGCGGGGGCCGGGGCTTGGGCGACGTGGCGCCTTCCGGTTGGCCCGGGGCGCTGGCTGCGGCGAGGGAGGCCAGTGGGGGCGCGCCACTTGGCGGCGGTGGGCTTGGCTGGCGCGAAAAACGAGGAGGAGGGGGGAGGCTGCGGCAGGAGGTAGGTGGAGGGCTAGGTTTAGGCTAGGGATGTCCAAAAATGGACTAGGGGTTCTATTTATAGCAGATTTGTTAGGGTTAGGGGGGTTTGAGGCCGTTTCGGACCGTACGATCACCATCGGACGGCTCCAGAGCGGAGAGGGACTAAGAGAGGGGTTGAGGGCTGTGTAGATGGGCTAGACTTTAAGGAAAGGAGAGATAGCAGCCCGGCACGGATTTCCGGAGACCGAAAACGTCCAACGATTAAACCGGCAACGGTGCCGCTACGGATGACGGTTGTGCTATCAAACGGACTCCGAATGCGACGAAATTTGACAGGCGGTCTACCTACACTATAACGAGACCGCACGCCAACTTTCATTCCATACCGAGAATGTTTTTCGGCGGCTCACAAGACCAAGGACTGAGAGGTGCCGTGGGCGCGTGCGAGTGTGGTTGGGCTTAGAACGGACAACGGAGAGAACCGAGGGGAACCCGAACGGATGCAAGTTTTGAAAAACATGATGATTCAATGCATATGATGACATGGCAAAATGCAACACGCAAGCAAAAGACATGGCAACAACGGCGAATAACTGGAAGACACCTGGCGCATCGAATCCGGGGCGTTACACGGTTCATCTATCTGAAAACGCGAAACACTGGGATACTTTCCCGGATGTTTCCCCCCTTCGTCGGTATCACCTCCTACCGCGTTAGGGCACACCTAGCACCGCGCATTGTCATGTCTTCCATCATCATGCTTATGTTTGCATTATATTTACTGTTTCTTCCCCCTCTTCTCTCGTTAGACCTCGAGACCAACGCTGCCGCTACACAGTACGACTACGGTGTTGACGACCCGTCCTTCTTGCCAGAGCAACCAGACAAGCCCCCCCTGATCACCAGATATCGCCTATTCCTTCTCTTACTGCTTGCATTAGAGTAGCGTAGCATGTTACGGCTTTCGGTTATAATCCTATTCTGCTGCATAGCCTGTCGTTGTTGCTACAATTGTTACCCTTACCTGCTATCCTAATTCTTAGTATAGGATGCTAGTATTCCATCAGTGGCCCTACACTCTTGTCCGTCTGCCATGCTATACTACTGGGCCGTGATCAATTCGGGAGGTGATCATGGGCATATGATATATACTTTATACTGTTACATTACTTATGATACTGTTCAGAGATGGGGGCTAAGGGGCAGGTGGCTCCATCCCAGTAGAGGTGGGCCTGGGTTCCCGACGGCCCCCGACTGTTACTTTGTGACGGAGCGAGAGGGCAGGTTGAGACCACCTAGGCGAGAGGTGGGCCTGGCCCTGGTCGGCGTTCGCGGTTACTTCATAATAACACGCTTAACGAGATCTTGGTATTTGATCTGAGTCTGGCCACTGGCCTATACGCACTAACCAACTACGCGGGAACAGTTATGGGCACTCGGCATCATGGTATTAGCCGAAGCCTTCGTGACGTTAGCGACTGAGCGGCGCGCGCCGGATTGGACTGGAACGCCTGCTAGGCTAGGTCTACTTCCGGCCGCCCACGCAACTTCCAGGTGTGCAATGGGCGATGGGCCCAGACCCCTGCGCCATAGGATTTAGACCGGCGTGCTGACCTCTCTGTTGTGCCTAGGTGGGGCTGCGACGTGTTGATCTTCCGAGGCCGGGCATGACCCAGGAAAGTGTGTCCGGCCAAATGGGATCGAGCGTGTTGGGTTATGTGGTGCACCCCTGCAGGGAAGTTGATCTATTTGAATAGCCGTGTCCACGGTAACAGGCGACCCGGAGTTGTACCTTGACCTTATGACAACTAGAACCGGATACTTAATAAAACACACCCTTCCAAGTGCCAGATATAACCCGGTGATCGCTCTCACACAGGGCGAAGAGGAGAGGATCGTCGGGTAGGATTATGCTATGCGATGATACTTGGTGAACTTACCATCTACTCTTTTCTACATGCTGCAAGATGGAGGCTGCCAGAAGCGTAGTCTTCGACGGGACTAGCTATCCCCCTCTTATTCTGGCATTCTGTAGTTCAGTCCACCGATATTGCCTCTTTACACAGATACCCATGCATATGTAGTGTAGATCCTTGCTTGCGAGTACTTTGGATGAGTACTCACGGTTGCTTTGCTCCCTCTTTTCCCCCTTTCCATTCTACCTGGTTGTCGCAACCAGATGCTGGAGCCCAGGAGCCAGACGCCACCGTCGATGACGACTCCTACTACACCGGAGCTGCCTACTACTACGTGCAGGCCGCTGACGACGACCAGGAGTAGTTTAGGAGGATCCCAGGCAGGAGGCCTGCGCCTCTTTCGATCTGTATCCTAGTTTGTGCTAGCCTTCTTAAGGCAAACTTGTTTAACTTATGTCTGTACTCAGATATTGTTGCTTCCGCTGACTCGTCTATGATCGAGCACTTGTATTCGAGCCCACCGAGGCCCCTGGCTTGTATTATGATGCTTGTATGACTTATTTTATTTTTAGAGTTGTGTTGTGATATCTTCTCGTGAGTCCCTGATCTTGATCGTACACGTTTGCGTGTATGATTAGTGTACGATTGAATCGGGGGCGTCACAAGTTGGTATCAGAGCCGACTGCCTATAGGAATCCCCCTTCCACACTCCTTGGCCGAAGTCGAGTCTAGACATTACAAAACTTTTACTAACATGGCTGTGCGGCTTACGGCCCCACATCGCCATCGGGTGGTATTAGGATCTTTTACTCCTCGTCTATACTCTGGGATTCTGATCTCTCTGCTATTCGGGTTAAATGATTTTGCTAAAATCTAACTCTAGGTTCTCGTTGCCACTTCCTGCCGGAGAGCCCCTTCATTACAGATGATCGACTGCTTCAACAGAAGATTCTGACAATATTCTCCGATGTTCTCCTGAGACTTTGTGCCATCGCTTTTGCAATTCCCTACCACCGAATATCCCTATGGATAAATGCTTACACCTGTCGTTCTTGCTTTTATTCCCAGTTGATCTTGTTATTACAAGATACCCCGAAATTCTCTCTATTGTTCAGAGAATATGTTGTGCCTACTGCCTTGCAGTTCCTTGCCACCTGAATACCCCTATGGATAATTTCTCGCCCTTATCGAGTATTCGTTCATCCCCAGTTGTTCATGTGTTTCACAATGGTCTTCGAAATACTATTCGATCCTCCAAAAATCCTTAGTAGCTTATTGCCCTGCAATACTTGTCTGCTTGCATTATGGGTGCTTTCCATATGTTTGGCAATATTCGTTAGTATCCTTAGGCACCGTCATTTTGATCCTATTGATTCAACATGAGTGCGAATGCACGCAATCATCAGTTGATCCTTTTAAATTATCTTTCCGGCTCAGACATCATTTTAAACATGAGCTTGTTCTCAACCAATCTATTTGCCGTCAATTGTACCCTTAGGTCTATTGAACTTATCTACCCTTGATTAGAGCGTCCTCTTCTGATCCTTCGATTTGGAAATCGTAATTCCTTTGATATCTAAGCATCGAATCATCTAGATGTTCTATAATATGATGCACTTGCATTCTTTCTTCAACTGGTTTTGTGCCGATGCTCACATCAGCTCCGCTATCGACCGTCAAATCCTTTGTTGGATTATTATTCGGCAATGTCCTTCATATTTAATTGCCTTGTGAATTCTTCCCTGATACATATTGCCATTAGTAAATCCTATTCTCTGATTTGGCCAACCATGCTCTGCTTTTGAGCTTGAGTTATTTACTTCTGAACTTTGTAGTATATCTTCCTAAGATACCCGATGGGTTGGACCAATGCCTTCCCTAATCTGTGCAAACCCGAGAGTTTTCATGAGTCATATTCTCCTGGTGATTTACCAGATAAAATTTCAACACTACAACTCCATCGAAAATGAGAAGTGAATGATAGGTTATGCATTGGAGAAGTGGGAGTCGACCTTGAACTTTGTGTTCATGCCCATGGACACAATGTAGATCTTATCATTAAAGCCTCTCTTAAATTAATTATTCCCTTGGTATAAGTTCATCTTATATCTGGGATCTGGCCTTTTGCAATCATGTTTCCAACCATGTTCTCCTTTAAATACCATTTCTTGTGCAAGTTTAAGCACTTGTCTTCTACAGAGCAATACCCTAGTCCAACCTTTACTTTGATCTTCCGTAGAGTATTACATCCTGGTATCTCGAGATTATCACATAACTGCATAACTTCTTATGAGATCTCCATCAAGTACTACATTATCACTGATTCCAATTTTTTTTCACGGCCTCTGAGTCATTAAACACTCAAGGACACCGATTCAATAACTCTAAGTAATTTTCGTTGCTTACGAGTTTAATAATCCTTCAAGTCACCCCAAGCCTGATCGGCTATATCATTATCGTACTAAATTTTAACTGTGCTACCTGGTCCTTCTTCCCGGAGCACAATTTTCGACAATGAGCTAAGCTTACGTTGATTTTCCTCATCATATCATTTCGCCTTGAACAGCAAGCTTGATTTCGAGTTTGTGTCGTACCCATGGTTCCAATAACCTTTCGCTTCATCATTCCTTTGACTTAATGTCGTCACTGATTGATTACATCTTGATAAAATCTCTCGACAAATGTGTCGTGATCATCATCAACCTTATGAGCTCTTCCAGGATATCAATTGAATTCATGATGAGAAATACCATCCTTGCCCTCGATGAGTTGTGTTATCATCGGCTACTTTATTGCCTTCCCTCCAACACAAACTTGTTCGTGTTTTGTGTTATACCTTGAGTTCCTTGCCACCCAGCATTTGTTCTTCTTTACCTTGGAATATTACCACCTTTTATGTCAAGAATGTCGTGGGAATTTCACCACCTCTTGAGAATTCTTGATACAAGTGATGCTTCTCACCATCACCATTCCTTCTTGGTCCCCGTGTTATTTATAACCGGAATGCCGAAAAATGAACTATGATTTGTGAATTCAAAACTTCTAGCAACCCTATTGCTTGTAAGTTACGAATGATAGTTTCTTTCTTCATATGTTGATTATTGACTCATCATTCTAACATTGATCATGTTACTTAGTCCATATTTTGGATGCACTTTTCGATCAATGTTTAATTGTGTATGCTTTCTTCTAGCACACCATTATATCATTTGATCTGACAAATGTTATCTCCTTGTTCACATGACTGTGGAAACCCATATTTTTGGAAATCTGGAGGAATTATCGCTGAGTCAATCAGCCACCTCCTCACCTCTCCTTGATTTAATGATGAACTCTTGTTTCGGAACTCACTCACACAGTTCAATTCCCGAGAATCTTACAATGTCGTCTCGACAATTTGTGTTACACCTCTCTTCTCAGGCATCCCGAGTCTGCGGTATCCTGACAACAATCAGATCTGAATCTCGGTAAGATATGATGGTTGGAACATATTTCCAAGAGTTATAACATTGGTCTTTATATGACCCGGTAAGATGATGTCATGCCTAGCACACCTGGCCAGAGGACCTATTGTTATAATTTCCTTTTTGGCAAGGTTAGTCATTATTCCATGAGGAAATTTTAAGACTTATTCGATAAGTTGTTCCGGATGGATTCATTGTGTTTCCAAAGTCTGATCTTCACATGATGACCATGTCAATGCTATCTCGAAGCATGTCTATGATACTCTGATTTTCAACAAGAACATTTGAAGGCCGATGCTAAATGTTTCCTGCTCAATTATCCAAACACCGCTGTATGGGTAGTGTCATGAAATTTCTCTCCCCTTACCTAAAGGGTTTTCTGCTTTCTATCATGTCATGGATATCATGCTCTGCTCGTCCTTGGGAAAGATATACCCGTGGAATATGTGTTTAAACACATTTCCCTTTCCATTGTTCTGTTTAACCTGATGATCACATTTTCCTTTTCATTGGTTTGTTTGACCTCTCTTGTGATCTATATAATCTAAGCAGTAAAGATTCACTAGTTATGTAAACACCTCGGTGTACAATTCCGTCAGCAAAACCCTGTTACTATTGTTGATGACATTCCGGTAGCCACCGATGGACGAGAACTTTGCCTATTGGTCCGCCTCGTTCAACAAGCAGGAAAATGGTTCTCTTCGTCCCTCGCCCTTGGTACCGACGTTGTTGCTGACATAATCGACAGGCTATCCTCTAACATGCCTTGCTATCATGACCATGCAAGATGTCACCGCTCCTCCTACTTTTAACCCACATGGTGGGCCCATAACCCACAGTTCCACAGGATCGAAACCTGACTCTCCTATACACCCCCTGTTTCCAAAGTTATTCCTCACGCTTGGCTTCGTATGTAATTCAAAAGCCACCTTCCGAAGAGATCATCAATTCTGGTATGAAACACAATACTTATTCCCGTTACTCTGAACCCCTTTCATACTTTGTTTCAGGCAACGAACGATTGCCTGCCCGCTCGAAACTTCCCCACGATACCTCCTTACTTTGCTCTCGATATTGTCTTAAATTTCTATTCGAGAATTACTTTCCGCCACCATCCCCGATGTTGTCAACCAGATAGTCAACCTTTCAGAGGTCCATTCTTCCGAAGTTACCCCTTGTCCTTCATACGTACGACGAAGACCCGGAAGAAAGGATGACGACTTCATCATGATGACCTGAAGCGGAGGAATAAGGACATCAATGTAATGGATCGATCTCTTCGAGAAGAGCAACTAAGACCAAGAAGAATCGTTAGAATTTCATAACCAAATCCTTTCCCCCTCACCCTACCACTTAAATCTCAAGACGAGATTTCTTGTAGTGGAGAAGATCTGTAACACCCCGAGAATCATGCTATAGTAATCACCCGCTAATGGTGCCATGTCATCAGGTTTGACTAAAGCCAAATTGCCCCTTGATATATCAAAGCCAAATTCAAATTCTGAAATAAAGTCAAATAAATTATTTCTTCAAACAGTGGAACTAAAATGTTCGTTTTATTCTATAATTCCCCCTGATGTTTGTTTTGTTGAAACCAACATTATTTGACCCCCAATTAATTCCTAGGAAATTAATAAGTGTTCGAGCAGCAAATGAAATAGCCTTTAAAAATATGCTTTTAACATTGGAAAATAAATTGAAACTGTTTGGGCAACCCCCGGGTATTGCATTGCAATTATGTGCAAATGTACATGCTCAACAAAATTTATTTGATAGTTGAAACTATTTAAAAACAGAAGCTAATAATTGAAAAGAGTAAATAAAAGGGAAAAGCCCTACTCTACTGTGCACTTAGGCCTACTGCCAATAGTGCTGGCCCAGCCCACCTCCACCGTCGTCTCCTTCACCTGTTCATCGAGGGTGCGCTGGAGGCAGCGCGTGCGTCCACGCCGCGGATGGCCACGCGGTGGCCATCCGCCGCATCCCCGGCGCATATTAGGTCACCCTCGACACCCCCCTGAAACCCTAGCCCCCTCATTTTCTTCCTCCTAGAGCCGTTTCGCTCGATTTTCTCGATCTCGAACGCCATCGCCACCACTGCCTCATCGCCATCGTGGCCAACGGCCTCCTTGCCGACCAGGAAGAGGCCAAGAGAAGCTCCGTCGTCGCCTTCGTCGACTACACCACCGGATTGGGGCGGAGGAGCTGTAGCAACGGCGCCCGTGCCCATTCCCCCTCGCCGGAATCTGCCTCGGCCGCGGCCTCGATCCGCCGTCGACCGAGCCTCACCGGCCCCCTCGACCTCCTTCGGCTGCCCCGAGTCACTCCTCGTCATCGATGTGAGCAGCAACTTCGTCCTCCCCCGCCTCCCCCTTTCCCCTTCGCATCCAGTGCCTTAGGCCATCGTCACCGTCGCGCCCCAGCTCCCGGCCATCGCGCTCGTGGTCGTGCCTCCCCACCCTGCTGTCGCACTCCGCCTTGCTTCCCCTGCTGCGCCGCGGCCGCCGAGTCTCCCCACCGCACCCCGGCGCGTGCCCCCGCTTGCGCCGCTGCCGCCAGCGGCTGCCTCTACCCATGACCGCGCGCGCCGCTCGACTCCCTGGCCTCGCCGCAGCCCCGCGCGCTGCCTATTGCTGCTGCCGTCGTTGCCTGCTCTCGCCACTTTCGACCGAGCCGTCTCCAGCCGCCTCTGCCCGCCGCCGCCCGCCGTTCCGCTTCCCCCCTCGCGCACGCGCCCTTCCCTGGTAGCTCCCGTGCTGGCCTCGACAGTGGCCGTGGCCATGGCCATGTGCCTGCGTGATGTGCGTGTGTGCACAGGCAAGTGCACGTGCACATGTAGTTAGCCTGGTGTATCAATGGCATGTGGACCCTATTTGTTAAATTAAAATGCTATAGATATCACAGTCTATGACATCTGGGACCCGTTGTTACTATTCATCAATTGACTAGTCAAATATTGACAGGGTCAACTCTGCCACTGGACCCCACTGTCAGTCACACAACCTTTCTGCTGGGTACATTCCTGGGTACCTATAGCAAACTTTCCTGTTTAATTGGAAATAATAAATAGTTTCAGAAAATACTAAAATCTTTATAAATTCGTAGAAAATAAACCGTAGCTCGGATCGAAAAACTTTATACATAAAAGTTGCTCAGAACAACGAGACGAATCCGAATACGTAGCCCATTTGTCCGCCACACATCCCGAGCATGGCGAACACACAACTTTCCCCCTCCGGTTCATCTGTCCGAAAACGCGAAACACTGGGGATAGTTTCCCGGATGTTTTCCCCCTTCGTCGGTATCACCTCCTACCGCGTTAGGGCACACCTAGCACCGCGCATTGTCATGTCTTCCATCGTCATGCTTATGTTTGCATTATATTTACTGTTTCTTCCCCCTCTTCTCTCGTTAGACCTCGAGACCGACGCTGCCGCTACACAGTACGACTACGGTGTTGAGGACCCGTCCTTCTTGCCAGAGCAACCAGGCAAGCTCCCCCCCCCTTGATCACAAGATATCGCCTATTCCTTCTCTTACTGATTGCATTAGAGTAGCGTAGCATGTTACTGCTTTCGGTTAATCCTATTCTGCTGCATAGCCTGTCATTCTTGCTATAGTTGTTACCCTTACCTGCTATCCTCATGCTTAGTATAGGATGCTAGTATTCCATCAGTGGCCCTACACTCTTGTCCGTCTACCATGCTATACTACTAGGCCGTGATCACTTTGGGAGGTGATCATGGGCATATGATATATACTTTATACTGTTACATTACTTATGATACTGTTCGGAGATGGGGGCTAAGGGGCAGGTGGCTCCATCCCGGTACAGGTGGGCCTGGATTCCCGACGGCCCCCCACTGTTAATTTGTGGCGGAGCGACAGGGCAGGTTGAGACCACCTAGGCGAGAGGTGGGCCTGGCCCTGGTCGGCGTTCGCGGTTACTTCATAATAACACGCTTAACGAGATCTTGGTATTTGATCTGAGTCTGGCCACTAGCCTATACGCACTAACCAACTATGCGGGAACAGTTATGGGTACTCGGCGTCGTGGTATGAGCCGAAGCCTCCCCCTTCCTCCTTTATCTACGGGGGCGGGGGGGCACCCTAGAACACACAAGTTGATTGTTCCAAGCCGTGTGCGGTGCCCCCCTCCACCATATTCCACCTCGGTCATATCGTAGTTGTGCTTAGGCGAAGCCCGCTGACGGTAGCTTCATCATCACCGTCATCACGCTGTCGTGCTGATGGAACTCTCCCTCGAAGCTCTACTGGATCGTGAGTTCATGGGACGTCACCGAGCTAAACGTGTGTAGATCGCGGAGGTGCCGTACGTTCAGTACTAGGATCGGTCGATCGTGAAGACGTACGACTACATCAACCGCGTTGTCATAACGCTTCCGCTTACGGTCTACGAGGGTACGTGGACGACACTCCCCCCTCTCGTTGCTATGCATCACCATGATCTTGCGTGTGTAGGAATTTTTTTTGAAATTACTACGTTCCCCAACACATATTGGGTCCGGATCATCCCCAAACATCTATAAAACATCTCCGTTTTCTTATTTGGACTTCCCAAGCCTGTTTTATCTCGACCGTCTGATTTCGATCGGGTGATCCAAACTCCCCTCTTCCATATATATATATATATACCCCTAGTCCATTTCTAGACCAAACCCTAACTTCTAGGGACTTGTCCCATCCCTCTGCCGCCGCCAGCCCACTGTCTCCTCCTCCTTGGGATCCCCTCCCGATCCAAACCACCAACCGAAGCCGCCACCTTCCTCCTCGTTTTCCAGATCGGGCCAACCACAACCTACCAATCCATTGATCCACTGCCTCCCTTGGTTCCCCATCCAACCACCTTCCCGAGCTCCTCCCTCCATGGAGTCGTCGCCATCGGCGCACCCAGCCACCTGGACCTCGCCCCGTCTTCCTCGTCGACCAGTACCGGCCTCATCTCTCTCTCTCCCTTCGTTCTCCTCCTTCTGTCTCTCTCGCGCTCTCAATTTCTCACTCTCTCTCGCCAGGTACAAGAGCAAGAGGAGCTTGCCCCTGCTGGCATGGCCACCGTTCCGTGCCGTCGAGCCTCGCCAAGTCCTCCCTCGCGCCGGATCCATCCATCCCCGACGCCTACACCTCCTTCCTGCTTGGATCCAGTGAGTTCCGAGCCAAGCCGCCGCTCCTCTTCCAGCTGACCCTCGCCGGAGTCGCGCCATGTTCCCCTACATCACGCCTCGACCTTGAGCTCTACTCATCGCCACAGGTCAGCCAGGCCCCTCGCGGTCTCCCCTTTTTCTTTCTGACTTCGTCCCTGTCTCTGAAGCTCTCTGTCATTTGAACAGAGGACGTGCGCAGCCGCCTCCTTCAGTTCGTCGCACCCCCACCTAGTTTGCCGGATCCACTGCCTGCCGGCCCTTCTCCGCCTGGAGCTTCATCTCCTGCACCCGCGCCCAGATCCGGTCATCCCCGCCGCCAAACTCCACGTCCCTGCAGTCCCGCGCCGCCGCTGCTTCCTCTCGAGCGAGCAGAGGAGGATGATGCCTCGTTCAGCGCTTGTGGACTGCTCGAGCATCATCAGCGCCTCCCCGCATCGCTCGTGGACTGGCTCCAACGCCCCACGCCAAGGCCCAGCGCCAAGCGAGCCGCCCTGCTTCCTCGTCGGCTCAGACCCGCCGGCCCAACGCTCTGCTTCCCCTTCGGCCTGTTGGCCCAATGTGAGCAGTCGCCTCCTGTGCACTATCGGGCCAGCCAGATTCGGCCCGTGTTGTTTTTTTCCTGAACGAATTTGTCGATTATCCAGAGACTGCCAGTTTTATAGAAAACCCCTTGCACCTCATGCATATAATATCTCACAAACCATGCATCGGATAAAAATAATATCTATATGTAAAATGCTTAAAATTTCGTCTAGTTTCATAATATGCAACTTTCATCGATGCTTAAAATGTTTAAAATGTTGTTTGTGTTTATTTTGCATAATGCCATGTTAAAATGTTTTATTGCATAACTAATTACCAGTAGCTCGGTTTTAAATAAACTTTATATGTAAATGGGGTAGAAAAATGCATAGATTAACATGGTGGCATTACTTGGCATGTTTAACAATAATAAAATATGGTTTTAGGGAGAACAGTACCAAATCCATAAATTGCATATGAGGATTTTCCAGAATTGTTGTTTGTTGTAACGGCCTCATTTAAACTTGCCTAGATAGGTAGTTTTCATATGCTTCACCCCTTGCCATGTTTAATAACATTTAATATTGTTGGGTACACAACCGAGAGAGAACTAAATAATTGATGTGGTGTTTCGTCAATATGCAACTCATTGCATATTGAGCTCCACTTAACTTGTAGTGTTGTTTGTGCACTTTGCCATGCCATGCATATTTAAACTGGACATGCATCAGCCTTGGTTGTGCATCATACAATGTTTATGCTTGTTGGTTTATTATGTCATTTGCTTTCTTTCCGGTGTTGCTTCTTCTTGTTAGTTCCGGTAACGTCGCGTTTGTGAGGATCCGTTCAACTACATCCGTTTGTCTTCTTCATGGACTCGTTCTTCTTCCTTGCGGGATCTCGGGCAAGATGACCATACCCTCGAAATCACTTGTATCTTTGCTTACTAGTTGTTCGTTCTATCACTATGTTGTGCTACCTACCACTTGTTTATCATGCCTCCCATATTGCCATGTCAAGCCTCTAACCCACCTTCCTAGCAAACCGTTGTTTGGCTATGTTACCGCTTTTGCTCAGCCCCTCTTATAGCGTTGCCAGTTGCAGGTGTCGTTGATACCAGTGCAGGTGATGCTACCGAACTCAAGTGGGAGTTCGACGAGGACCTTAGTTGTTACTATGTTTCGTTTCCTGATGATCAGTAGTGGAGCCCAGTTGGGACGATCGGGGATCTAGCATTTGGGGTTATCTTCCTTTCATTTGGATTTGACCGTAGTCGGTCTATGTGTGTATTTTGGATGATGTATGAATTATTTAAGTATTGTGTGAAGTGGCGATTGTAAGCCAACTCTCTTTATCCCATTCTTGCTCATTACATGGGATTGTGAAGATGACCCTTCTTGCGACAAAACCACAATGCGGTTATGCCTCTAAGTCGTGCCCCGACACGTGGGAGATATAGCCGCATTGTGGGTGTTACAAGTTGGTAATTAGAGCCATCCCCGACTTAGGAGCCCCCTGCTTGATCGAATCGCTGGCGTTGTTGAGTCTAGAACAAAATGTTTTGAGTCTTAGGATTATATATATCGGAGAGTAGGATTCTTTTTACTCCTCAGTCCCTTCGTCGCTCTGGTGAGGTCTCCTGACGTAGATGTTTTGTCTTTCCTCTCCTCAAATTTCATGAATTTTTTTTTAGGATCACGCGAGTATCTTGGGATCGTTTCGATAGTCTTGTGACGAGAACATTGTTCTTGGTGCCTCCTGAAATTTAGGGGTTGTGGCAGTGTCCCGGGGAGTTGAGCTCCGAGGTGTTGTCGTCACAATTTTATCGTTGCAGTTCTGGAGTACCTGAGTTTCGCCGACATCGAAAATCTCTTTTATGCAGTTGTTGGTGAGATAAACTCGACGCCACCCAGTACTGGGGCGGGAGGGGGTATTGCCATAACTCGTATAACGGATGCTTTTCAAAGGTTTAGGTACACGATTTCCGAAGGTTTCTTGGTTATGTGTTGACGGATGGATACAACTGGATGTAGGGATTGTTAGTTTGGGTGAGATATTATGCTTCCCCTGTATCCCCAACACCTGATTGCATAACCAGGAAGTTTCGGGAGTTCATAAGTGGGAATTCAAGTAGCTCCTAGAATATCTTTCCGATAGATGCATGATATGGGATTGGGTAAATCTCTATCATATGTATTTGTTCCGGCTTATTCTGCAAGCCAAATCCTTTGTTTTGTTTTGAGTTTGTGGTATTCGAGTTGCTTCAATGCCAAGTGTTGATTCCATACCTTACCTAAATGGTGTTCTCATATTTCTATGTGAATACTAATCCTTCTTGATCATCGAGGTTGCCATGTTAATTCTCTTCCAACCGACGTGCTTCTCTTCAAGTGGATCCGATCGTTTCAACATTCGCGAGATCAATTCTAAGTTTTCTCAATGACATCCATTCCATCTGCCCAAGTTGCCTTTGTTTTCCCGCCCTCCCACCCTTTTCTTCAAGGACTCAGATTTCTCAATCAAGTATCCTTTTATTGATGGGAAGTCTCTCCATTCTTTTCTTTCAATGTTCTTATCGGGTGATTTCCCATGAAGATACTAACGAAGCTTCATGTTTATCATTCTTCATTCTCTTTTCTTCTCCGGTGGATCCAATGCAAGCTTTCAATGTTGATCATATTCCTTTCCTCGTTTCAAATGTTTTCTCATGCCGGTGCACCTCTTAATCATCCACCTCTTGCTATTCATGTTTATCTGGAGTGCTGAAGATATCCCAGAAGATTCAAGTTTCTATTCATAATCCTTTCAAGCTATTTCGAGGTCTTACCTTATTCAAGCCATTTAATTCAACCGGCGCAATCTGCCTTTTAAATTGTTCAACAGTGTTTCTTTTGAGTGGGCCCTAACTCACAGGTCTTTTCCCAGGATCTTATTTGACTCTTCTAATTTTCCAGGAGCTTCTCAAATTCTTTGAAAGTTGACGTAAGAATGAATTATCATCAGTCATATGTCTTTCTCCAAGATCCTTCAAATTCTTTTCACTGTTGATTCAACCTTTATATTCTTCATTATTCCGGAGTGTCTCAACAATTCATGGTCGTGTTTCTCATCGTCATTCTCAACATTTGAAGACCGAAGAAGAGTTTTTCCTCCAAATCTTATCCGTTCTCTTAGAGATGTGAAGTTCAAGCTTGCTGCCATCCTCTCATAATTGTTTTCGATTATGAGAATTCTTTTCACCCATCCGGAGCATTTCATGAGTTGCTTCCATTTCTTTCCTCCGAAGGCCATCATTTCATAATTCTTCATTCTCGGCGTGTAGCTATCGTTCTCCAATTCTTCCCGGTGAATTGTGCCTTTGCTACGTTCATTTTCAATTCTTACGGTGGTTCATTCAAGAGTTCCCTTCCTTGGTTATCATATCAATTCATTCTTTCTTCCCAATCCTACCGGCGGATCATTGAAGACCTTCCCAAGTTTGCGCCATATCTATCTTAATCCTTTCTACGAGAATAAGTAGTATGCCAAATCCGCTGCTTGTCATCAATCTAAATTGGTGAAGGATACGCATAACATAATTCTTATTATTGTTTCATCGAAGTGATCTAATTTCTTCTTTCTGGAGTTGTGCATCGTATCACATTCTCGGTTCAAGTGCTTCATACTTTTCCCGGAGTTCCAAGTTTTCTGCTTTATCTCGTCGCGAACCTCCATCTAAATCATTGCAAGGCTTCACCTTTGTGTTTTCAACTTCTCTTTCTTTATCATCCTTTTATTACCGGAGTTCTTCATGGAGGTTCTACATGATGGTTCATCAAGGATTTAATTCCTTCTTGAAGTGTTAATCGATATTCTTTTCAGAGGAGCTCAAGCATTCTTGATTGTGCATTCCGAAGTGCAATTCTTTCATATCTCATCTTTTGAGGTGGTGTTATGTCATTGTTGATAATTTCCCTTCGTGTTTCATGATTCACATGTTGTCAAGAATGAGGTATTTTAAATCCATCAATTTTTCTTCGTTGTTGTTATCTTGGTATAGATTTCACCTAAAGCCTTCCCTAAGGAATGTTGCTATTGTGGTGCTTATCAATGATCCAAGTTACCGATCTATCATCTTGGTGGAAGAAGTTTTCTATCTTTTCTAGCTCTCAATCAAATCTTTTTCCGTTAGTGGCTGGTCTTCACCTCATAATTTTGAGTTGTCTTCCATAAGCCCACAACAAGCTTATTCTTTCGTTGTTGATTTCCAACAACTCCGTTCAACCGTTCTTTGTAAGGATGTTTTTCAAATTCAATTGTGGTACAAGTTGTCATTCCTTCTCCGTTCGCTTATTCCAATGATCTATCTTCTTTTCTTTCTCCCGGAGGCATTGCGATGTTGCTCTTCTCACTCATCATCTCGAATTGTGAGGATCGTGTTCTTTTCCTTGCTTATACATTTAACTGGAGTGTTGTGTCTATCATTCCTCTTTTACCCGGAGTCTCATCCAAGTGCTTTCATTTCTTCAAGTTCATATTCTTCGCCTTCCATTTCTAACCGGAGTGTTGTCGTAATTGATCTTTATCGTTCCTTGTACATCTCGTTTCAACCGCAGTGCTTGCATGTACTTCTTGTCCATTGTAACCCTTTTTCTTTTGTCTTTCAACCTACAAGTTTCTCATAGTGTTCCTTGTTCCTCTTTTCTAACGGAGTGTTTTCAAATTCGTTCATCTTCGTTGTATTCTTTTCTCGAAATTGTTCAACCTCTCAAGGTTCTTTGGTTTCACTCGTTTGTCAAAGAAGCAACTTTGTTTTACCTATTCCTCCCCTGTTTTCCCTCCGGTGTCATCCTAGATCTCGGGACGAGATCCTCTTGTAGTGGTGGAGTGTTGTAACACCCCGGATGTAACCTTCCATATTTTTAACTCGGACTCTTGCCATTTTCGGCTATGCGATATGATATTTCCTCCGTGGTTGGGTTTTGTCTTTCGTTTTGCATTTTGTTCATGTCATGCATTTCATCTCATGTCATCATGTGCATTGCATCATCATGTTTTCAAAACTTGCATCCGTCCCGGTCTCCTAGTTCTCTCTGTTGTCCATTCTGAGCCCAACCACACTCGCACGCGCCCGTGGCACGTCCGAAATATTATTTTATAAGTGACCGGAAAATGTTCTCGAAATGGGATGAAAGTTGGCGTGCCGTGTTGTTATGTTGTCAGTGGGCCGCCTGTCAAATTTCATCGCGTTCGGGGTCCGTTTGATGCCCCAACAGATAACTATAGCGACAATATAGTCGGTCAAATCATCGGACGTTTTCGGTCTTCGGAAACCCATGCCGGGTTGCCAACTCTTCTCTCTTTTGAGCCTAGCCCATCTACACAGCCCATCTAGCCCACCTACTTACCCCCCCCCCCCCTCCGCTCCGGTCAGTTCGATGGCGATCGAATGGCTCCGAAACGGCCTCAAAACCCCTTTGCCTCCGTGGCCTTTTGTCAGACCCCCTCTCCGCACAGTTCTCAGACCCCCTCGCGCGTCCGAAAACTTCCCCGAACCCGACCCACTCAGTCGTCACCGTTGGGTCCGGATCATCCCCAAACATCTATAAAACATCTCCGTTTTCTTATTTGGACTTCCCAAGCCTATTTTATCTCGACCGTGATTTCGATCGGGTGATCCAAACTCCCCTCTTTCCATATATATATATATATATATATATATATATATATATATATAGAGAGAGAGAGAGAGAGAGACCCCTAGTCCATTTCTAGATCAAACCCTAACTTCAAGGGACTTGTCCCATCCCTCTGCCGCCGCCAGCCCACTGTCTCCTCCTCCTTGGGATCCCATCCCGATCCAAACCACCAACCGAAGCCGCGACCTTCCTCCTCGTTTTCCAGATCGGGCCAACCACAACCTACCAATCCATCGATCCACTGCCTCCCTCGATTCCCCAACCAACCACCTGCCTGAGCTCCTCCCTACATGGAGTCGTCGCCATCGGCGCACCCAGCCACCTGGACCTCGCCCCGTCTTCCTCGTCGACCAGGACCGGCCTCGTCTCTCTCTCTCCCTTCGTTCTCCTCCTTCTGTCTCTCTTGCGCTCTCAATTTCTCTCTCTCTCTCTCTCGCCAGGTACAGGAGCAAGAGGAGCTCGCCCCTGCTGGCATGGCCACCGTTCCGTGCCGTCGAGCCTCGCCAAGTCCTCCCTCGTGCCGGATCCATCCATCCCCGATGCATGCGCCTCCTTCCTGCTTAGATCCAGCGAGTTTCGAGCCAAGCCGCCGCTCCTCTTCCAGCTGACAATCGCCGGAGTCACGCCATGTTCCCCTACATCACGCCTCGACCTTGAGCTCTTCCCCAACGTCGTTCCCGGCCTCCACCTCTCCTCGCCGCCGGTCAGCCAGGCCCCTCGCGGTCTCCCCTTTTTCTTTCTGACTTCGTCCCTGTCTCTGAAGCTCTCTGTCTTTTGAACAAAGGACATGCGCAGCCGCCTCCTTCAGTTTGTCGCACCGCCACCAAGTTTGTCATATCCGCTGCCTGCCGGCCCTTCTCCGCCTAGAGCTTCGTCTCCTGCACCCGCGCCCAGATCCGGTCATCCCCGCCGCCAAACTCCGCGTCCCTGCAGTCCCGCGCCGCCGCTGCTTCCTGTCGAGCGAGCAGAGGAGGATGATGCCTCGTTCAGCGCTCGTGACCGCGAGAGCATCATCAGCGCCTCCCCGCATCGTTCGTGGACTGGCTCCAACGCCCCTCGCCAAAGCCCAGCGCCAAGCGAGCCGCCCTGCTTCCTCGTCGGCCCAGATCCGCCGGCCCACCGCTCTGCTTCCCCTTTGGCCTGTTAGCCCAATGTGAGCAGTCGCCTCCTATGCACTATCGGGCCAGCCAGATTCGGCCCGTGTTGTTTTTTTCCTGAACGAATTTGTCGATTATCCAGAGACTGCCAGTTTTACAGAAAACCCCTTGCACCTCATGCATATAATATCTCACAAACCATGCATCGGATAAAAATAATATCTATATGTAAAATGCTTAGAATTTCGTCTAGTTTCATAATATGCAACTTTCATCCATGCTTAAAATGTTTAAAATGCTGTTTGTGTTTATTTTGCATAATGCCATGTTAAAATGTTTTATTTCATAACTAATTAACCGTAGCTCGGTTTTAAATAAACTTTATATGTAAATGGGGTAGAAAAATGCATAGATTAACATGGTGGCATTACTTGGCATGTTTAACAATAATAAAATATGGTTTTAGGAAGAACAGTACCAAACCCATAAATTGCATATGAGGATTTTCCGGAATTGTTGTTTGTTGTTCCGGCCTCATTTAAACTTGCCTAGATAGGTAGTTTTCATATGCTTCACCCCTTGCCATGTTTAATAACATTTAATATTGTTTGGTACATAACCGAGAGAGAACTAAATAATTGATGTGGTGTTTCGTCAATATGCAACTCGTTGCATATTGAGCTCCACTTAACTTGTAGTGTTGTTTGTGCACTTTGCCATGCCATGCATATTTAAACCGGACATGCATCATCCTTGGTTGTGCATCATGCCATGTTTATGATTGTTGGTTTACTATGTCGTTTGCTTTCTTTTCAGTGTTGCTTCTTCTTGTTAGTTCCGGTAACGTCGCGTTTGTGAGGATCCGTTCAACTACATCCGTTTGTCTTCTTCATGGACTCGTTCTTCTTCCTTGCGGGATCTCGGGCAAGATGACCATACCCTCAAAATCACTTGTATCTTTGCTTGCTAGTTGTTCGTTCTATCACTATGTCGCGCTACCTACCACTTGTTTATCATGCCTCCCATATTGCCATGTCAAGCCTCTAACCCACCTTCCTAGCAAACCATTGTTTGGCTATGTTACCGCTTTTGCTCAGCCCCTCTTATAGCGTTGCCAGTTGCAGGTGATGCTACCGAACTCAAGTGGGAGTTCGACGAGGACCTTGGTCGTTACTATATTTTGTTTCCTGATGATCAGTAGTGGAGCCTAGTTGGGACGATCGGGGATCTAGCATTTGGGGTTATCTTCTTTTCATTTGGATTTGACCGTAGTCGGTCTATATGTGTATTTTGGATGATGCATGAATTATTTAAGTATTGTGTGAAGTGGCGATTGTAAGCCAACTCTCTTTATCCCATTCTTGTTCATTACATGGGATTGTGTGAAGATGACCCTTCTTGCGACAAAACCACAATGCGGTTATGCCTCTAAGTCGTGCCCCGACACGTGGGAGATATAGCCGCATTGTGGGCGTTACATTGAACTCAGGACTGAAGAAGTTGAACTGATTCAGATAGCGAATTCTGTGTGCTTGTCTGACTGCTAGTCTCAAGTAACTTGAACACTGCATCAAGACAAGACTTTGGGGTTGTCTCACTATCTTCAAGATGTTTTGCCTTCTTTGCTGCAATATATGTTGGGTTTGTCTGACAGCCTTCAGCAGACTTGTGCATGCCATCAGGCATATCACCCTGAAACAAGCAGTGAGATGACAGGTTTTCCACGTGTATAAACAAAGATGATAACTGTGCTGTCAATTCCATCCAATTTAAAATTAGAAAATAAAGAGTAATTTCAAAATATCAATAATATCAATAATATAATCTGGCATTGTTCATAATGCGGGGAGCTTCACCACACTACTGGATTACCATGTCAACATAACAAGCATAGATGAAGGGCAAAGACAATCATTGTATCTATTTTGGTTAATGTGCATGGCATGTTGTTCATATCATCAGCCACATCAGTAAGATAAAACAGGAGATGACAAGGTGCATACATGGGCTGCTTCACCACACACTAGATTATAGATCCACAAAAACAAGCATACATATAGGGAGTATTGAGTAATGTGCATGGTATGAATAAGGAATTTGGTTTTACAAGTAAAACTTGGAACTTACGGATCTTGCGAACATGCATTTTGATAGAAATAGCAAACTAAACAGCAGTAAATGATAGGGAGTATGAGCAAATTAAACAGCAGTTGAGGATAAAGGCTTTAGAAGGACTGACTTACTCTAACAGTTAACACCGGCTTTGTAATGCCCTTCTCCATGTCAAGGGAAGGATAACTCAAGAATTTCAACACAGAATCTTCTTCATAAGCATTGCCTGTACTCTACATTTTGTAGAGAGTAATTATAGATATGATAATACTGGAAGGGATAGAGGATAATGAAGATAAGATGCAGATTCATGCTACATAATCAACTACCAATCCCTGGAAGGACAAGCGTTACAGGACAAAATGTACTGACAAGACCAATGGGCTACACTTCTAGACTGGCATTGTCTGTGTATTCAACTTTTTGGTAAGATTAAATATAGATCTGATATCTTTTAGTAAATGGTGGGCGAGGGAGATAAGATGCAGAATGCTACACAATGAACCAATCCCTCTTCCCATAATACAAGAGTGTTTTGAACACTGGTGTACTGTACAAAACGTTCTTATATTATGGGACGGGGGGAGTAGCTGTTAATGTAAGTACAGTGATAGACGACGTTCAGTCCTTACAAGAGGACTGCAGAGCTAAACCTCTTCAAAAGCATTGGGTTGATTCTAAATTTATGTAAGAGTCCATATGGATCTTATAATGTCCACCAAATGGACGATAACAAGGCTAACATGTGCAGTGATGCTACATAATCAAACTGCTATGAAAGTAAGTATGGTCATACAGGGCAAGAGGTACTCCCAAGAGCAATGCAGTGTGCAGTATAGTTGCGAGATTCTGTGGTCCCTTGAGAATGAATGTTCTTCTGCTAACAGTTTTCGTACAAGTGAGACGTTAAGGAAAATGCAGACATGTAGTTCAAATTGTGATGTGATATCATAGACATTACCTTACGCTGCAGACGAGACCAATGTGTAACAAGATTATTCCAGTCACTGTCGGATAAATGTAGCACCGGAGACTTTACAGAAATTTCATTTAGAGGCTTGCCATCGAAGTGCGCTTGCCTCAGGTAGGAACGATACTTCATCAATGAGTTATTGAAAAGCGCAACCAACCCTTGCTCGTCTTGACAATCCAGTTTGGTCCTCGCCTATTTAAAAGAATGAAATCTTGTGTCTTCTGTTAGGAGAAACATATGCAGTAATTACCATGAATAACATTAGTACATTACTTACGCGTAAGTTGCGGAGGAAGACTGGAAATAGTTCTGTGTCTATGGTATAATCTTTCCATGAAGGAAAGATGCGCACAAAGTTCCTGACAACAATATAAGCTTCGTCTTCTAAACTGGGAAGAAATGGAACAGGGGTCCTATTTGCTGCAATTGGGGCTCTCTCTGGTTCGAAAAGGGATTTGGCAACTGGATTTGGTGTACTCTTTGCTGGAATGGGGGTTTTGCGTCTTAGAGCTGGTGCTATGTCAACTGGCATCATCATACTGTTTGCTGCAGTTGGGGTCTGCTGAGTTGGGGCATCAGAAATGACCAGTGTAGTAGGGCTAGAGTCTGCTAGAGTTGGGGTGTTTTGCGGGCCAGGTGATATTGCAACTACACCTAATGGGCTATTTGATTTATCAGGTGTCACTACCTTTTCCAAATACTTTGCTTGTGCTCCTCCGCGATCAGCAATCGTCCTCTTCCTTTTGAACGTCTGATACACAAGAACAACATTTGAATGGATAAATATGGTATGATGACAGATGGAATATGTACTGAAAATGGATAGGCAGGGCGTATTCACATACACGATGTGTAAACTAAGCTTAACCATAGTGCAACAAAGTAGAAGCAATGCAACGCGTCAGTTGCAAGATATGTGCGACCAATATAACCGTGGAAAGTTAAGGAAAGCACCTTGATGGGTGAATAAGATAGGGCATCTACCTCTGACTCATCCACTAGGGAGCTACATTGACTTAGGTCTCCCTCTAGCTCAGAATCACTATTAGGATCATATTCTGAGCATGAATCTGTAGGTGGAGAGCGTTTGCATTGCATTGATCTAGAATTGATTTCAGTCCCTTAATGCGAAGTTTGACAGCCATGGCATTCTTCTGCTTTATTCTTTTCATGCGCGCAAGCTCATAATCATTATGATGTTGTTCAGAATCTGAGATTCATGAAAACATAAAAAGTAGTCAGATTATCTATGGAATTCATTGCGGATTCAACTCGAAGAGTGTCTCCCTATAAACCCCTGCATATGCAAGTTCACCCCCGAGCCGTGCTGACCAGAGCACACACAGAAATACAAACCCTTTATGTCTCTATACAGGCAGACACACATTTCAAAACTGAAGTAGGAACATTAGAATCATATCAAATTCGTATTTGAACAAATAAACCAAGGAATTATGAGTGGCATAATGTTTAGCTTCAAGGGTGGAGTGTTGGTAGTGCGACACAAAGCAAGTAGGTAGATTGTATTCCATGTAAAAGATCGTAGCCTATGTAAAAGCTAGAAATGGCACTTTCTTTCTATACAATGCAGTGTTCATTGCCCACACATGATGGAAGAGATCACACAGAGAAATACTATTCACTCATGTCTACGGTTCCAGTATTTTGAAATAGGGTGGTCCACCCTAAAAGAATATTGACAACAAATATGAGAAGGCAAGCATAGATGTAGTGAATCAATCATTTACTTGTGAGCTCACTAGGACAAGTATGCAGAATTGTAACTGCACTAAGAGACAGTCCAAAATCTGAATCAAGAAGTTTGTCTAGCACTTACTGTTTGCAACTAATCGACGTGAATAATTGGATATCATATCGAATGAGTAAGAAAGACAAGTAAAATTGTCAACAAACCTGGCCTGCAGTAGTAATCTGGGTCAATGTCACTACGACCAACAATCCAAAATGACTAGTGTCTGTTCCTAGGGCCGGTTGAAACCCTGTGAACTTTATAGGTACTAAAGATTACTGAAATACATCTGAACCATTAAGTGTAGGTAGAACTCAGCACACAACAAACCCTAATGACAGTCCTGCCTAATGAGTAATGAATCAATTAGAAAATGGGTGATAAGCAGTGGCTGCTAAAGTGCTGAGTGTTGAGGACGTATCTCAGGATAAATCGGGTTGGCGTAGTTGGTGCTGCTGAGTGTTGAGGACGTATCTCAGGATAAATCGGGTTGGCGTAGTTGGTGCTGCACGCCTGAGCCCTGAACGGACTAGGAAGGTAGGCACGGCGGCGCGCCCGGGTAGCGGTGATGTTGTAGGGCGAGCGGCTCCTGACCTCCTACTAGCCCCGCGTCTCCTCCTAGAGTCAAGCCGTCCGGGGACGGCAAGTCGCCAGCGAGGCAGGCGGCTGGGGGCGAGTAGAGATCGGAAGCGCGTAGTAGAACAACGGGGAATCGGGGCCTGGGACGACCCAAAATCCCAGGGTGGGCCGGCCCACTGTGGGCACCCTGTAGAGATACACACCCGAGCGGCGAACATGCATTTTCGAAACTAAATTAGGAACATTTAGCTGACCAATTAACCGACTCTACTTTAATAATATTAGATTCGTATTTGAACAACTAAGCTTGTTTAGCTTGATGGGTGGAGCAGGGCTATTATGACACGAAGCATGTATTCTGATCGTATAGTGATCATAAAAGGGGGAAACCCTAAGCATTTGTTTAGAAAAAGAGGGTTTCCCCTCCGATTTCTATTAAAGAAACCACCACGGAACCAACATGATCAATTGAACCCTAAGCATGATCAATTAAACCGTATTATGACTGTGCCATGGCAGATTTAAAGCTGCAAACCAGAGAAATGATATTTAGCATCCATTGTTTGCTTCGAACTAAGAACTAAATTCCAAGTTACGATCTATTGTCTGGTTGAGATCAAAAAGTTGAGGAGATATGAAGTACCTCCTCTCTTGCGGCGCCGTGTAGGCATCGGGGGTGCGATGGCTGTTGGTGGCATTGAAGCAGATCTGCGACGGTAGACGGGTGCATCAGGGGATAAGTCCCGTTGCGGTGGAAGAGAAGGTCGTGTGAGCGACCCCGGCAAAGAGGACGACGGCGTCGATGAAGCGAGAGGACGCGAGGCAAGGCTCTTGGTCTGTCGCCGTGGATGAGAAACGTCCATCTCTAGCAGTGGACGACGCGGTCTTGGTAGGTGCTCCGGCATGGTGGAGGACGGTGGCGATGGATGGGGTGGAGGACGGCGGCGATGGATGGGGTGGCGGACGGAGGAGGCTGGTGTGGGGATGGTGTTCTAGCGCGGACGGTGTATGAATGGGAAAATGGAGGGAGAGGTACGGGGAACCATGTTTTTGGGACGCGCCTGTCTAAAATATGGAAAGGTTATGAACTTAGCCCCCGTTTAAAATTTGGACGTCTCGTCGGTTGGGGATAGGACGGTAATCTCGCATCTCGCCAATATTTGCCCAGAGCGATTTCGGGCGAGGAGAGGGTGTTTTGGCGCCCATGGTTGGTGCCCACGGTGTATGAACGGGGCTGACAGGTAGGGCGGTTGTGTCACGTCTGAGTGAAGTTACAAACCGGCCCCTATTGAAAATATTTGCCTACATCGATTTCGGCCGAGTCGAGTTTGTTTTGCTGCCCACCGTGTATGAATGGGGAAATGGAGGGAGAACTAGAGGTCTTTCGGACGAGCTTGAATCAAATGTGTTTTGCCGCCCATGTTTGGCGCCCACCGTGTTGGAATGGGCTCAGAGGCGGTCGTGTCACGTCTAATTGAAGTTACTAACCTACCCCTATTGAAAGCAGTGGAAATCGGGCCGATGGATTGTCCGTGTAATGGGTAGACAGTAATTTCCATCTCCCAAACACTTGGCTGCGGGCAGCCGACGTGGGAGTGGACATTTTTCCGCTTCTTTCAAATTTTGGGACAATAAGCATCCACGTTTACCCTGGCAACTAAATTCGAATCCAATTTGTATTCCTATACGAATCTTTATAAATCATTCTATGTGTTTTTATATATCTTCAAAAGCACGACAAAGATGTATTCCACTTTCATATATGAATATGATTTACAAATGCTGATACTCAAATTCAGAAGCTAGAATCCAATTTAAGGTGAATTCGAATATTTGGAACACTTTATGTCCAACTCAAATGTCACACGCAGCATAATGTGTACTCCCATTTAGATATGTACACAAGCGATGTATCAAGATTTAAATACCGAGTCAATCAACCAAGAATGTACATAACTAACAGACATATAAACACTTATAGAGTACATGGAACAATAATATCAACTAACATACATAAGCCAGGCTGCTGTACTTTTTTTTTGCTAGAACAACATCCTTTTTTTAGCGAAGCTACTACAACATCTTTGCCCTTTCCGATGCGTGCCACTTATGGTCCATCTATACTACTATTATTGCTGAATGCACATTCAGCCCGATTGGCATATTTGTAGGTTTGGCACAACAATAAAAATGAAATGTCTCCGAGTCTTATCAATTAATACAGACTTGTGCTCAAATAAAATTACAAACCAAAAACCAAAAAACTATTATTACATGATCTCTAAAACAAATGGTTTGATTGATTACATGAACAAAGAACACAAAGGTTATTCAATGATGGAAAGAACATTTCACCTATGATTTACCAAGTGGGAATTTAATTTCCTTTTTTCCTTCAGGACCTTAACAATGCGGTCAGTCTCAGCTTGCTTCGTTTTGAAATCCACCAAATATTTAATGGTTGTCTTGAGTACTGCTTGTGATTGTGCTGTTTGCTTCCTCAACATGTCAACTTCATCTCTAAGTGCAGAAGCAAAATCTCTTTCTACCACTAGTTTAGCCTCTAGAGCATCAGCAGTTGGCAATTCATGATGCACAATTGGGTCGGTGCCACTGTTGTGGAATGATACAACGTCCATGGGAACATCGCTCTTTGATCTTGGGCTAACCTGTTTTGCCATTAAAGTTTCGATTGGATTCCGAAAAGTTTAAGTTAGCAAAACATCTCAAGTACGAGTTATAACAGCAAACCAGTTAAACAAACAAGGAATTAAAGAGTTTCAATTGGATGCTGAAAAGTAGTTATTAACATCATTGTAACCGATTGTTGCAGCAACAAAGCAGTTAAACAAACAAGTTTTGCAAAAGGTACCTGTTGTGGCATTGGAGTTTATCTTGGATCCTGAAAAGTTGAGTAGCCAGTAACGTGATTAGAGCAACCGGTTGCAGTAGCAAAGCAGTTAAACAAACAAGTTTTGCAAAAGGAACCTGTTGTGGCATTGGAGTCTCTCTTGGATCCTGAAAAGTTGAGTAGTCAGTAACTTGATTAGAGCAAAAAGTTACAGCAGCAAACATGTTACATAAATATATTTTTGAAAATGTACCTGCTATGCAATTGAACTTCCAATTCGATCCTGAAAACTTGAAGTTGGAAAGATGATTACAGCAACAAGTTACAGCAGCAAACCAGGTAACAAGGAAGTTTCTGAAAACATACCTGTTGTGCCAACGGAGTTTAAGTTGGATCCTACAAACTTGAATGTTAGCAATCAATAAATAAAGTTTTGCAAGAGCCATAAGAAACTAACAACAAACTAGTAAAACTAACCAGTTTTGGCAGCGTATTTAATTACACATGAACTATTAAAACTAACAAGTTCTTGGCAACATATTAAAGTAACAAGTCGCTATCGTTTACCAGCAACACAGACATCTGTAAATTTCTTTGATGTGAGAAAAATGATTCCAACACATATATAAGTTAAAAAGACGGTGTCCCTCATATAAACCTGACAGTTGTCTATCTATGAACATGCAAAAATTACTAGTGCTACAAGTGATAACAGCAAACCATTTAGACAAATAGGGTATCAGAACGTAAATTACACGTGAATTCTGCTGCACCCTAGAAGTACATATGACCAGCTATCTACGTGCTTAAGTAGCTATTTAAGTTCAGGCAAACAGGTAATTCTTAACAGTAAGTATCAAACACATAGATAGGCGCAGTCTATAATAGGATTAACAGGCTATGGCATTATGTAATATGTAGCAAACTAAATTAAGCCAAGCAACATAATTGAACAATTTTGCAATAAGTGGCTAACTAAAATTCCGAGAAGCAGATAATTGAACTTACGCTAGCTCTTTGTACAGGCACACTGCAACTTCTTTTTTGCTTACAAGGTTCTACGAAGGAGTCCATGGCATCAATTGCTTGGATACGCAGTCCCAATACTTCTTTCTTCCCACACTGCATTGGTAAGTCGAATGGTTAATCTGATAAGATGGTGTGTCCTCGATATGCTATATGAGGACGTCTAGTCAGACTAGTTGTAGCCACACACATCACACTGGCTTTTACTGTATATTTCATGCGATTACATTTGGCATATCAAGATCTAAGCAATCTACAATAGGATGAAAAGACTGGCATCCTTCACATTATTGGCGAACTCAGTTCATAGAAACAAGCAATTCAACCATTCTGTGGGTAAATCAAAAGCGCCACTGGAATATTTTTCACTACCCCAATCATACACACAAAAAGGGGCGACGCCACCATAGGGGCTGGTATGGGCGGCCGCCTTAGGTGGCCGGAAAGTGTCCACCTAGTTTGAGTCGTCCAGGTTGGCCGAGGCTAGTTTTGTTCGGCCCAACGCACAAGCAGGCAATGTAAAAAATGAAGAAAAATGTTTCAATTTGGATGGGCCAATAACGTAAGTGCAAGGCAGGCCCTATAGCAGGCTCGCGGCCCAAACGAGCGCCTCCCATATCGATCGACAGTAGGAAGAATCCCAATTCGTTCGCTCCAGCCTCCAGTCTGGTTCGCTCCTAACCTAGCCGCCACTAGATAGACCCACACAGCACTTCCTCACGCCCTCGTTGGAGGGCGGTCGTCGGGCTTCAATCGAACAGAAGGACAAGAAGATGAAGATCCAACCCTGGGTGTAGCCTGCGTGGGAGGCAGCAGCGGCAGCACGGGCATGGCATCGAGCTTGCTCAAATGGACAGTCGCAGCTTGCAAGAGTAGCATGCGCAACGAGCAGGTACATCACATCCCTGATTATATCTAATTCAACTGTTCGATTTCTGGCCAATAGTTAAAGCTGACGGTGTTGTAAAACTGCTTGTATGTAGGGAATCTATGAGAAACTGAAACCAATTTCTGCTTATTTTATAAATCCCCCAATCAATACAGAACTGACTGAATCTGATGTATCTAATCAAGTTTCTGGTGCAAACATACAAGCTCATGTTGTTCTTGAGCCTGAAGTGTCTAATGAACAGACTGCTAATGAAGGATTTGATGCAAACATTTTACATGCTCCTGGTGATGAACATATAGTGTCTAATGAGGGATCTAATGCAAGCATTTTGCAAGCTCCCATTGAAGGATTTAGTGTCTAATGATGATCTGCTATGTTGAGGGAGACATAGATATTTGCAGGCATTGATGACAAGCAAATTATAGTACATTTTCATGGCTAGAGGAAACGTCGAGGCCATCTACCAGAAACGTCGAGGATCTGCCACTGCACACAAATCATACACGCATGCTAGTATGAATTAAATGAAATGCAGGGACTTACGCTAGCTCGTTGTACAAGCTCACTGCAGCTCTGCTTGCGCTTGGGATGTTCCATGTACAAGTCCATGTTACCACTTGCTTGGATGTGCAGGCCTTGTGCTCCTTGCATCCCCCTCTGCATTTTTGACACGGCGAATGGTTGATCAAATAAGAAGAATCGACCTTGCTGTTGTACCGGAGGACAAATACTTACAAGGTTATACGAGTGTGCAGGATGTGTACCAGATCCCGTAGCGCCGCCATGCTTCGCTAAAAAATGGTTTTGCTTGTTTCAGATGATATCTCTAGAAGAAATAAGAGTTAAAGTCAGAGTTGCATAGGCGTGTAAGCTAAGAGAGCAGTGAAAGGATATCCAAACATTGTTGGAACAGTGCACAAGGGAGTGATGTGTGGATACCTAGTTCGGGCCGATGTTTGGGCATGCTCGCCTAGCTAGAGTGCGGGTCACTTCAGAGCCGTTGAGGGTGATGCACTGATGTTGGTTGGCCGCGCATGGATGCAGATCTTGTGTGGCGGCGGAGCGCTATGATGCGGTGGACGATACCGTTGGTGAAGCCCCAACGGCCTCGGGGGGCAGAGGTGCGACGATGTGCTCAGTGAAGTAGCCCCGGTGAGGTGGGAGACGGCGTCGGTGAAGCGCACCTGATGTGGTGGAAGTCGGTGTCTGTGAGGCACGTCGGATGCGGTGGCCGACGTTGTCGGTGGACCACCCGGTGCGGTGGACGAGGGCGTAGATGAGGTAGCTCCGGTGCGGTGGTGAAGCGTGACCATCGTCTTCGTCGTCGCCGTCCGGCATAGAGGTGGGGAAAGAGATGAGACGAGGGGCGATTCGAACTTTGCTTGGATTGGCGGCGAATTGGGGATTTGAGCAATCTGGGCGCGGAAGGGGACGGTGGAGAAGGGAGATTTTGCAGGGCTGGAATTGGGGCCGCCAAATATCTCAATCCGAAACGTGGAAGCACGAACTTATTTTGTCGTCGTCCTTTTTTTGGGGGGAGGGGGGTGGGTGGGACGCAGCTTCGGTGCCTTAAAGGCACCTGCCTTTGGGTCACTAACATGTGGGCCAGCCACCTGTTGAGCCCACATGTCATTGACACAAAGGTAGGTGCCTTAAGGCACCGAAGCATCGTACGGGTGGGTGGCTGAGTGCTAAGCCATCGTACGACACACGCGACCACCACGACACGACCATGGTCTGCCTGGTGCGCCTACATTTGAGAGGAGATTTGAGAGATCAAACGGATCTTCTTTCATTTGCAAATGAATCTGTATGTATTGCCATGCCTGTGTTTTCCTTGCAAATAATTAGTCATTCGAAACGAGATACTATAAATTAATTAATGAGGAGTTATTTGAAAAAAAACGAAACGGTATCCACAGTATCCACGCTAACGTGGATTAGAGTGTGTGTCACATAATTAGTTATTTGAATTAGAGTGTGTGTTACATAGCGATCTCCAATTCTAACGTTGATTTCGCATTTCACTGTATCCATGCTACTTTTTAATACAAATTCATATGTATATGATGAACACCATGGTAGTGAGAAAACTTTTGGATGGATTCAAACATATGACCTACAAAAATAGCACAACAATCGAGTCAATGTCAACTTTTCCAAACCTAGTATGGCACGAATCCGAAATAATTACCCATATGCATGGTCCTCAGTTCAAATCTTACAATGTACACCGAATTGAAACATCGATATTATGTCTAGTACTATCTACATTCAGATGTTGTTTTTAGCCCCCCCCCCTCGGCACACACGCTACATACTTCCTTTATCGGTCAATCTTCCTCTCCTAACCACCTTAGGAAGCTATCGGTTTCCGACACATGTTCATTCTTTCTCTCCGTGTTTCGATCTCTAACTCTCTCAACTATACAACCCCATTTTTCCACTCTATTACCAAATGTATTTACCTCACACACCCGCCATTGCACGCCATGTCGAGCTCTCTCTCTCTCCCTCCCTCCCACCTCTCTCGCTAGGTACATGCATTGCCTATCTAGCCCCCAACCTCTCGTGCGCACGCACACACGTTGTCTATCTAGGTCACTCCCTCGAGACCGTATCACTCTTTCTTCCGCACGGCGGGCCACACTCGCTCAATCTCTCTCTCTTTATCTGAGTCTCGATTAACCTCGTTTTCTTTCACACACAAATGATATATCTCCCTGTTCGGGCCTCGATCTACACACTTTATACTCTCTCACGCAGATTGTCTATCTAGGTCAGTCCATCCAAGCCGCCCCCACTCTTTCGACCTCATGGCAGGCCACGCTCGCTCAATCTCTCTCTCTCCCCCCTCCCTCTCTCTCTCTCTCTCTCTTTGTATGTCTCAATTGACCTCGCTCTTTCTCGGACACAAACGATATATCTCCATGTTTGAGCCCAATTCGACATATTCATATTGAATACTCTCTCACGCACATTGTGTATCTAGGTCACTCTCTCCAACCCGTATCACTCTTTCGATCGCACGATGACCCACACTCGCCCAATCTCTCTCCCTTTATATATGTAATCGATTGACCTTGCTTCCTCCCACACACAAAATATATCTACATGTCTGTGACTGGATCATCTCTCAAGCTCTATCTTACAGCCCTCACCCATCCCAAAAGCTCAATCGGACAATATCTCTCCAGAGCATATATATCTTTTCAATGAATGCCGGACCACACTCACTTTGTCTCTCTATTTATATGTCTCTCGATTGATCTCGCTTTCTCACGCCGTATCTTCCACACATTGAAGCTACCTCTCCATCCCTCGCAAAGCCGGAGCTATTTAAATTGCGAGGGGGACTCCAACCTTGGATTAATTTGTCTAGGCATTTATTCCGGTGGTAGATTATATTTTCGTAGCATTCGGCCCACAACTACACCAAACACCGTTGCAACCCCCGCACCTCCCCCAATTGATTTCCCTCTGGCTCGGTCATCGCTCTCTCGCACGTCCTTTCTCGCCTTCAACGTCGCACCATGGTATTATTGCAAAAAAACTCTGATTATTACAAATAAGCTACAAAACTACACACCTATAGTCCACTTGGAATGGAACAAATTTTGACCCACAAATTAAAGTGCCACAAACTACACACCGAGGGGGCCACCTGTCATGAAACAAATTTGGACCCATATACAAATTAAAAATAAAGGACGAGGATCGAACATGCGACCAGGGCCTTCAAGCCGCACGTCAATAGGCAACATACGTAGAACATCAATGTTTGTTGTACCCCCCCTTTGTTCATATAATGTTTTTATATTACCACAGCCTATTTAATGGATAACATATAATATTATTTTTAGTACATTAGTGGGACCGGCTCGTTAGCACGTACTATTCACCTTCACTTACTGGTGGGTTCCATGTGTGCTCTCTCTCTGCCCTCCCCTTCTGTGTTTAGACGCACGGGCAAACACGAAGAACTCGCGGGCGATGTTGCCGTTGACCATATCTGAACGCGTTCACAAGTTACGACACCAGTTTCACGTACTAGTAGTACTAGTCAATGTGTACGTGCAATGCACGTTAATTTGGAAGTATATTAAGTGCATGCGGATATTAAGTAGGATATTATTTGCTTGTTATTATGTGATTAGCACTATTTTTGGCATGAAATTAACTGCACGCTAAACGTGTTGAGTGCTCGACATTGAAGCAGTCTAGGTCGTTGGATGAGAAGGAATACATGTGGCTTGATGACGTTTTATATTTAATTTGATACGGCTCTACCAGAACATTCAATCGATCAAACCATAGATTTCATTCAGTCTGACTCCCACTTTACATTCATACGATGATCGATCTAAAATAAACGGAAATGATAAACGTTCGGATTTTAAGCATGGCAATCCGAACGTTTTTCATGGCAAATTTAGATTACGCTGCGGCGGCGGGGGCGTCTTGCGGTGAGAAGGGGCTCCTCTGCCATGCTCTGTGTGTCATCGGGCCACTGACCGACGGCGACGGCGGCGTCTTGCGCCGTTGTTGGCGTGCTCGTGGACGTTGGTCCAAGCTTCAAGGAAGGACACAATGTCCACCGTCGACCTCCTGCAGCCTCCACGGGCTACTGTTCATCCACCGTCTACCTCCTCCAGCCTCCATCAGCGACTGTTCATCCACGGGCTCCTGTTCATCCTGCCTCCACCACTCCTCCACCGGCTACTGTTCAACCAGCCCTCTCCACGGGGTCCTGTTCAACCACCCCTCCATGGGCTACTGTTCATCCAGCCCTCCACCGGCTACTGTTCAACTAGCCCTCCACGGGGTCATCATGTTCATCCAGCCCTCCACGGGGTCATGTTCATCCACCCCTCCACCGGCTCGATCGATCGGGGTACTGTTCACCCAGCGGCAATGGCCTCTACTACCACGGGGTCCTGTTCATCCAACCCCCCACCGGGAACTGTTCATCCAAACCCCCAACAACGCTCACTATTCATCCAGAGGTAGCATCGATCGGCTTCAGTTAGCAGCAGTAGCGAAGGAATCACTCGGGTTCAGTTAACAGCAAGGGATCGATCGATAGCTCGGGTTCAGTAACACGTAGCCTGCAGTGCAATCGCTCGGGTTAAGTAGGCGAACGCCTCGCTCGGGTTCAGTTAGAGCCCAACGCCTCGCACCCACACGCGTACGAGTACGAGAGAAACGCCCGTCGCTAGGCCCCCGACCACCCACCGTACCGGGAACTCCCCGATATTTTCCGCGCCCTTGCTTCTACCACGGTTTTTTCCGTCATGGACGGCCCAAAGAATGTCATGCAGCTGCGTCTCCGGCCCGCCCAGGACGAAAAGCCCATTTTCTGTCATGATTTTTTGTCATAGAAGTAGGAGCCCACCACATCTATGATGATACCGGGTTTTGTCACAATTATCGTCATAGAAGCGTCATAAGTATGACAGAATTTTTTTTCGTTCGGCCCAAAATATCACGGATGTGTCTTTTTTTGTAGTGTGGAGAGCAAGATAACCCCACCAAAGCCTCTCAAAACCATCTCTGTCCATAACCAAATTTGAGCAACTATACATTGGCAAACATTTTCAAATGAGATCAAACTTTGTGTACATGTTCTAATCCCGAAATGATGACACTACACCAAGTGGTACATAAAGGAGAATAGATTTTCGTAGAAAGATCTAGGAAAACCCATTTCTGTTGATTTCTAGGGTTTACAAAAGTTGCATTGGCCACTTTCTCCATTTGATCTCAAAATTTGTGGGCATTACTAATTTGTGATGCCACTCACTCCTGTTAAGTCTCAAAGCAAGTTGAGCAACCTAGCTAGCTCAAACCACCATCAAACACCTTCTGCCATTTTTCCAAAATCACCATCTTGACCCCTTCCACTATTCTCCTTGAGCTACAATTTTTACCATAGAATCAAAATATCTCCCCCCCTTCAGTAAGTTTCATGGTGGCCAACTCCATGATTGAGGGGGGGGGTGAAAAGCTCTTTTTCCCTCTCTGGACAGCATCATTTCCACTCTCTCTCAACCCCTTCTCTCCTCTAGTGGCTCCCCAGGGCATCCAATGCCATTTCCACTTTGGCCTTCCCCCTACGGCTCCCAGACACAAGTGGACGCGCGGGTGCGCGCAAAAAGCCATGGACACCGGCCATTTGCGTTCTCTGGAGCGCGTGGCAGCGCAGGCACCCTTGACGCCGCACTCCCCGACCACCTCGAGCCTCCCTAGTGCGCCAATCGAGGCCCTCGATGTCCGCAACATGACAGCTGCGTCGGACCCATCCCCTCTCCCTCTCTCTCGCCCCTGCGGCGTGTGCCCAAGCACCACCCACGTCTACCAGTCGCTGACCGCGTCCCTGGCCCGCCTCGCGCTCGCTCCTCTCTCCCTCTCTCTTTCCTTGGTCGTAGACCACCCCAGGAAGACCCCCGACTCGAAGCCGAGCCCTCCCGTGGCCTTCAGAGACAACTACGACCTCGCCGGCGCACGAGCCCATAGTGCACCTCACCCCCTTCTATTTAAGGCCACCCCCGAGCCCCCTCTCTACTCCTTTGGCTCTCTCTCCCTCCCGTGCACCCCTTGGACCGACCCACTCCCCTCCTCGCGCCCTCCATAGCCCTCCATGTCCGGAGAACCGCCGCTGGGCCTGGGCTAAATTTGGGCTATCACAAGCCTCTCTTCTCTCCCTAGCCACTCATGTGCCCTCATACCACCACCAGAAGGCCCTCCATCACCACCTTCATCCCCAGGAATGTCGTGCGGTCACGGCTAAAGATGGTTGATGACCTCGTTTGTGACCATCCAAGCCGTCACCGCTACGGCCCTCCTCGGCGTGCGTGAAGCATCTAGGCGGATGCGGCGCAACCTCCTGAGCATGCTGGGGGGGCAGCGTCGCCGAAGACACCCTGTAGCGCCGGCAGTCGCCGTCGGGCGCCTCCTTTGTCTCCCGTCGCACCCGCATGGGAGGTTGAGGGCGTACCTGCCAGTGTGCCCTGCCCGTCGGCCGACCAGCGAGGCTGAGCCGCTAAAGGGAGGGCCCCGCCTCGTTTAAGTGGAGACTGGCTCCGCCTGCTGCCGCCTTCGCTCGGGGAAGGCGTATTTACCCGAGTACGCCTCCTGTGTCGACAGCCCGCGTGCGGCTGAGCCGCTAGGCTGGCCCAGTTGCGCCTCGCCGCTAAGTCCCGCCCAGTGCGCGCTGTCGCCGCTGGATTTTGGGCCGTTAGGTATTTTCCTTTATCTTCTTTTTTAGCAGATCCAAACTTTTCCACAGAGCCCATTTCAAATCCAAATTTGATGATTCAAATTTCTAGAGACTCCATCAATCAAGATCTATTTAATGAGCCACAGTGAACATTTTTACTGTGCTTGATTTTCACTAGATCCATTAAATAGGTCATTTATCCACATAAGACAACTTCAAAAATCCGTAGGATATTCATTTGGACTCCAAACGCAGTGAAACCGATTTCCAAATATTTCTAAAATCATGCCTAATTTAGTGGATACATTTACTCATTTTTTATAAAAAAGGCATTCTGTAGACTCCTTGCAGGCCCATTAAATTCCTTGATTCCATCATATTGAAATGTTCAGAAATATCCATTGATCCAATTCCAATGAAACCACTCTGATTATTTTTAATATAACCAGAGATGTCCTAGAAAAGTCAAGTGCATATTTTCAGAGCACTTTTATTTTTGCCTTGTTATGTTGCTTATTGTGATTGATTTCGACGTTAGTTGACGAAGTAGATGGAATGCTTGGAGAAGGGCCAGAGGAGTTGAAGACTTTGCTGAGCCAGGCAAGCAACCCTTTGACCATGATACACCTCTTTTGTTCATCAAGTAAATTCCATATGCATAATGATGATAGTGATGATGGGTTTGCTTGGCATGTTGCATTGATGCACGATCCATTGACACTTGCATGAATCATAGCTCTATTGTAGTGCTTAGAGATACGATGGTGAACCACAGTTGTTCATGCATGAATTTGCATAACTTCCATGAATACCACCTTGAGAAAAATATTTTGAAAAGCCCCAACGAGTGCCACTAATGCCCTTGGGAGATGATGATGAGCTAGGTCACTACTTGATGTTGAAGTAGTGTACCGTGGCAAGTTGAATGTGTTGTTCCCAGAAGACGGAATAGATTTAAGATTTGTTGACCGTCCCAACCAAACATGTGCAACCACTCTACCCTTACATGGGAAAGGGCATTATTGACTACCTTGTTCGTGCTAGCATGGATGCCCGCATTACTAGTGACAGGAGTGGCGTGGTCACTCTTGGGATGGGGTCGTGCTTGGATAGGCGGCCATGACTATTTTTACAGGGCACCGGACACACCGTTGGTACCTCAGTGTGTGGTTATGTGATATGTCTGGGAGCGAGGCTCCGGAGACAATGATAAAATTGTGATAATGTTTGCACGGGAGCTGTTACCAATCGAGTGGACTCTATGTCAGTCACGACTAGGGAAAGGTAGTGATCGGGTGCTCACCCCGGGTACTTGAGGTACCGTGGATCATGGCTGACAAGAGAGTTCATCGGATCTTGTGGGTAAAGTGTGCAACCTCTGTAGAGTGTCATACTATTCGAATAGCCGTGTCCACGGTCAGGATAGTTGGGTGGTGCTGCTTAGACTACATCCAGATGTTTGTGAAGAACTACACGGTTCGGAAATGTTGTTATTGTTGTGAACCGTGAGGAAGTCACGATGAGTTTGAAATGGAATTGTGGATAATTCCCTCTCTCTACTTATGTTGATATCCGTAACCTCTTGCCGCATGTTAGAGACCCTTGCATGACCCCGAAAAGGGTATTGATCATACTTGCACGAGGAAATCTAGCATTTCCCAGAAATTCCAACTTAGAGTTGAAACCATGCATATTTGTTTTGTTAACATTCATGGGTTGCTTGCGAGTACATCCATACATACTCACTGGCTTGTTCCTGGCTATTTACTTGGCCAGGCCTGGAAGAGCAGGAATATGAAGAAGAGTTCTTTGGTGACGAACATGCGAGCTAGGATGCTTTCCCAGTCAGAATGCCTGTAGGGGTTAAGGCAGATGTCATGGGTCCAAGCTATTAACGAAGATTTCTGCTGCGACGATTTATTCAAGACTTGACCATAATGGTCCTATTTATGTAAAACGGCATGTAATGGATGTAAACTCTTGATATTCAGTCAGTGGTGTACAGTGAGCATTGATCCTTGGGATCACTGTGCACGTGTAACCGGTGGCTTCGACAATATAAGTCGTGGTCCCCACAACGCCCAGACTACCAACAACGGTTGTATCGAACGTCGTCTTTTGTTTTGACCGCTTCTGGTAAAACAGTCGCCATTTCTTCATACAAACTCGAAATTTGACATTGTTGGGTTCTTTGGATTCGTATGAACGACACGAATCCATTTCTAGTTTTGGATCTTGATTTAGAGCACTTTGGAAAAATGACTTTTTCCACCTTTGAAATGGCTAAGGGTCCTGGGTGCCCACCATTTGAAATCCTTTAATCATGCTAAGTGATTGGGAAGTCTGCATCACCTACAAGACACACAAAGACAAAGAAAACTAAAAAATCAGATAAGAATAAATATATAGTGCTCATGGTGCAACGGACAAAATCTGGAAATCACGCATATGGACATATAATTGGCTCAATGGAACATGATATAGCTTAATATGTGGAGATAATGTGCAACAAATGAGCTCTAAAGATGCATAAAATATGGAGCCATCAACCTGCTAAAGCTTAAACCTTGCTCGTCGTCGAGCAAGAAGGTTGACTATCTAAGCTCATCTTTGCTAACTCTAAGCATACATTGAAAACCAAAGTCCAAAAGGGATATCCATGTTTATCTTGCAAGTTTGCAAAAGTTAGCTAGCATGGGAGTAATAACTGCCATGGAGGTCAAGAAAGAGGGAATATTTTCTGGAGTCCAAATTCACATTGACGAAGGTTTAGAGAGAATGTCAATATTATGTTAGGAACATAGCAATGACTATCATAGACATAGAAATTATGCATCAGTGATCGCTTCAAAAACACCAACCCGAGGCATACCAGGTACAATAACAAGATCGTCTATCTGTGTTATTAAACCACTCAACCACCTATGCAAAGCTGAGCGCAAGCCTATGCCTTGCACTTATAGGGAAAATAAAATAATGATGGGGGTTTGAAGAAGTAAAAAATAAATAAAGTCTTGCATCAACGCAGCTGACCATTAGGCAATGGAGAAGGCCTTATGATCGATATCAACGCAAGGAGTTGGGGTCGCCATGCAATGGATGCACTAGAGATACAAGTGCATGAAAGCTCTTCTAACGCACCTAAGTGGGTGTGCATCTAGCTTGCTTGGTCATGAAGACCTCGAGCATTTGAGGAAGCTTGTCATCGGAATATACAAGCCAAATTCTATAATGTAAAGATCCCACTAGCATAGTCATGAAGTATATGAAAACTATCTATATGAAGTACATTGTGCTACTCTAAAGCACATGTGTGGTAAAAGTATAGTGGCATGCCCCTTCTCTCTTTTCTCTCTTTTTTTGTTTCTTCTTCTTCTTCTTCTTTTTAAAATAGTCTCATGGACCTCATCCCCACTTTTTCAACGAGATGCTCTAATAATGATGATCATCACAATTTTATTTACTTACAACTCAATAAACTGAAAAAGATGACTACATATGAATGCCTCTGGTGGTTTACCAGGATGTGCAATGATCTAGCGTAACATGTATAACAATGATGAATGGTGGCTGCACCACAAATATCATGTTTGCTCTATATGATTATGCAAAGCAATATGAAAAACATGTCTCTAGTCATGTAATGTAACAATGATGGTAGTGCACGGCAATATACTCGGAATGGCTATGAAAATGCCATGATAGGTAGGTATGCTGGTTGTTTTGAGGAGATGGGGTGTTTTATGTGTAGGAGAATAAGAGGAAGTCCTCCCACGGGTTTTGACATACCTGATGCGCCAAGTATTGTTGTGAGAGTGGGCAATGCATGGTATCGTAGAGGCTAGAAAAGTAAGATGAAAAGGAAGTGCAAAGGCTTCAAACTCGCATTAGTCATAAAGAACTCAAGCACTACAAAAAAAGCATCACAATGTCAGATTGCATAAGACTCAAAAGTTAAGTACCTTGAGGGGATAGTTTGGCAGGGATAAACCCTGTTGCGCATCCCGGATCAACCAAAGATGCAGGGTTCATCAACAAAAAGCCTTTACAATTGTAAGTGCATCTAGTGCCCCTTAGTGATTTTGGTGTATTGAAGACTTATAGGTTAAGGGACTAATGCATTTGTGAGTGTACACAGATCTATAAGTCTATGAGGAGTTTGATAATTACAGAGAAAGTCGACCCCTAAAAATGAAGCTCTTCGACTGAAGACTTTGGATTTCTGAAGACTTTCTGAAGACTTTGAAAGTGAAGAAATTGGTGTGACCTTGAAGACTTGGTATTCATTTGAGGAATATGAAGCGTGAAGACTTTTGTTTTCGTAGTTTCATTTTCTCTTTCTTGAGTCATAGGAAACACCGTACTGTTAAAGGGGGTCGAGGAAATACTAAGGAAAAATTTCCATGTGATGCTCAACTCAAAATCCTACACCTACCAATCCCTTCGAGTGAAGCCATTGGAAATCTCATATAGTTCAGTCATATTCTTCAGTGACAGAGACGAAGTTCTTCTGGTCTCTGAGGAATTTGTTCTAACTGAGGAGTTAGGAATTTGCCAGTGCGGATTGCCTACACAGTGAGGAACATGATAGCCCTGAGGAATTTGAGCCTCAAATTTCTGACCGTTGTTGTGCTGTGCACCAGCTGTCCCAAAATATCTACCCACCTAACGGTCATATCATTGAAGGGCATTTATGTCTTATCATGCGGGCTGCTCCCTAGGCTATAAATAGCCGCCCCTACAACCACTAGCTGGTTGGCTGCTCCGAGAGAAACTGACACTTGTCATTTGAGAGCATCCCATCCTCCAAGGACTTTGAGCGAAAATCATCAAGTGAGGAAAAACCCCAAACCCAAACACCTTCAAACCCAAAGTGATTGAGCATCACTGAAGAGATTGATCCTGCGTGGATCCGACACCTGTTACCTTTGAAGACTGTGCTTCTTCCAGACGGTTAGGCGTCATGGTCTAGAGCATCCAAGAGGAAATTGTGGATCGCCGAGTGACCGAGTTTGTGAAGGTTCGGAAGTCACCTGAAGACTTACCACGAGTGATTGGGCGAGGTCTGTGTGACCTTAGCTCAAGGAGAATACGGTGAGGACTAGGTGTCTTGGACTGTGTGTTCAGGACTGGGTGTCCGGGACTGTGTGTGCTCAGGTTTAAATACCTAGCCGCTCCAACCAGACGTATAACTGAGACAATAGTTAGAACTGGTCTACCAAATCATTGTCTTCACCGAGCTTACTGGTTCTATTTTCTCAACTCTTTCATTTCCTCATTCTTGTGTTGTGCAATTGTTCATATCTGTGTTTGAAGACTTTGACTGAAGACTTTCTCAATTTCCTCAGTCTGTTTGTCTTCATCCTGTGCTATCCTGTGTTTACGCTTTCTGTACTCTGTGCTTGTCTTCATTTCATCATGATGACCATGCTAGTGTTCCGCTATGCATACTTTTGAGTACTTATTCCATTGCAAGTAGTTCTTCTCTAAGGAATTTCCTCACCGGCAAATTCCTCAGTGAAGAATTCATAAAAATCGCCTATTCACCCCCCCTCTAGTCGATATAATGCACTTTCAATTGGTATCAGAGCAAGGTACTCCCTTGTTCTGTGTGATTTTGGTTTAACCACCTGGAGTTTTAGTTATGTCGACCACAGATATGATCAAGGTCTCTGTTGGGTGTCCTACCTTCGATGGGACGGACTACCCCTACTGGAAGAATAAGATGCGAATGCATCTTGAGGCAATTGATAACGATCTCTGATATGTTGTGGAAAAAGGTGTTCCCTCTGTCTCACCCTCGCTGAACGCTGCCGATGTGAAGAGATTCAAGCAACTCGATTCTCAAGCGAAGAATATCATATGTGGCCATCTGAGCAAAGGACAGTATGGAAGAGTGAGTGCTTTGGAAACTGCTAAGCTTATCTGGGATAGGTTGTCCAAAGTAAATGAAGGAGTCTCAACACAGCGTGACTCTCGAGTTGATGTTCTTCGCAATCTCTTCAACCGCTTCAAAAGACTCGACAATGAGAATGTTCAACAAACCTTCGATCGCCTCACTGACATCTCAAATGAGCTTCAAGCACTTGGTGCCACTGACATCACCGACCACGAGGTGATGAAGAAACTGTTGAGATCGCTTGATTCCTCATTTGATACTCTGGCCTTGATGATACAAGAGCGTGTTGATTACAAGTCACTTGATCCCGCTGATATCCTCGAAAGGCTAAACACCCATGAGTTCCAGCTTGCTGAAAAGAGAGATCTCTATGGTTCGAGCTATGGCAGATCACGTGCACTGAAGGCCAAGGCAGTTTCTGAGTCTGAAGATGAAGACTCTCAAAGCAGTCTTGGTGATCCTGAAGAACTGAGGCATGATCTAGCACTGCTTGTGAAGAAATCCCAGAAGCTCTCAAGACGTGGTCGCTTTGGAAGACCCTCAAGGAGCAATGATTCCTCATCCAGTGACTACAAGAAGAGGCTTTGTCACAAATGCAAGAAACAAGGACACTACATTCAAGATTGTCCTTAGTGAGAAAAGGAATCAAAGAAGAAGAAATACAAGGATTACAGTTCTGATGATACGAAGAAAAAGAAGAAATCCTCAAAATCTTCATCATCAAAATCCTCAAAGTCTTCATCTCACAAGAAGGGTAGCTCCAAGAAGGCTCGGGCATTCATTGGCAAGGAAATGGACTCTGAGGCTGAATCTGAAGAAAATGAGGAAGAGGAGGCATCTGAGGATTCCGAATCCGGTGTGGCGAGCCTAGCCCTTGCTACTGCATTCGTCAGCAAGTCTCGCTTCAACTCTGAAGAAAATGACGTCACCAACAAGGCTGATGAAGGCAATGATGACTACGCTCCCACCTATTGCTTCATGGCAAAGGGTGCCAAGGTACTCAAATATGCCTCATCTGAATCAAGTGAAAATGAATCTGATGAAAACCATAAGCCTAGCTATTCTAAACTTGCTAAGATTGCTGTGAAACAACAAAGGGCCCTTGAAAAGGTTCAAAACATGCTAGAAAAAAGTGATGATATGTTGGGTGAAGAAATGGATCGCACTAAAACCATGACTGAAAATCTTCAGAGACTTCAGACTAGGTATGAAAACCTTCAAGGTCATCATAACACTCTTTTGTCTGATCATGAGAAGCTTTCTTATGAATTTCTTCAAAGAAAGCAAGATCTAGAGAAGCTAAAAGTGAGTTATGAAGATCTTCAGAAGGAGCGCGATTCATTACTTGCTCAACAAATCAGCGCTGCTCAGGAAGAATTTGTTCCTCCATGTTTGAAATGCATTGAACGTGAATCTGCTAATTCTTCACCTAAATGTTCAAATGCTTCTAATGCTACAAATTCCTCAACTGTCTCTGCTATCACTAATTCCTCAACTGAGGACATTGCTAGTATCACTGACGATGCAGGGCTGGAGGAATTGTACAAGACAGGCATGTACAAAAGCCTCAAAGGGCATTAGACTCTTTGTGATGTGCTTAAAAAGCAGATCCTCAACAGGAACCCTAGGAAAGAGGGTATTGCCTTTGAGAGGAAACTCAATGCTGATGGTACATATTGGAAGCCTGAGCAGTACCCCAAAACCTCATGGGTTGCTGCAAAGGGACCTCCAGTTGATCCATCTAACTTATCTGGCTTTACATGTGAATCTCCTCATTCTTCTGATGGACTCCAACTATAAACTGTTCAAAAATCAGAATGGTGAAGTATTTGCTAGATATGTTGGCACTAACTGCAGGAACGGTTCTCCTATGAAGAAAATCTGGGTTCCCAAAAGATGCCTTGAAAGTCTTCAGGTGAATGTCCTCATGACACCACCTGTGAGGAATAGGAACCCCAGATCAAATTCTTCATACGGACCAAATTCCTCACATGGATCAAATTCCTCAAGAGGATCAAAGTCCTCATATGAACATCATCGTGCTAACAACTCCGTTTCGCATGGAGGAGCCAAGGGCTATGAATATGAGCATTATTCTTCTAATCATTATGTTCATAAGTCCTCGAAGAATTTCTCTGCTTATTCATATGCTTACCCTAACTTCTCTTATGTGAAACGAAACGGATTGGCTTCTATGCCACCTTTCTCATATGGAGCTCGCAGAGTGATGAACTCTTTGCCACCCCTTCAGATGTGGGTGGTGAAGAAAAAGAACTAATCTCTTCTGCAAGGTCAGGTCTCCAGACGTACTTGAACGTCTGAAGAATTTGCTGGAGACCTGAAGTATGCCTGAAAGGACGCATGCTAATCATGAATAAATGAACTTTCATTTCTCACGTCCTCATACTGCTTTATCTGTTCTATTGCTTGATGAAATTGATCTGATGAATTGTGATGTCATATTCTTCACTGATGAAGTATATGAAGTTCGTAAGCTGCACTAATTCATCTACAGGATGATCAACCCAAAGCCACTGAGTGGGTCCTCGATAGTGGATGTACAAATCACATGACTGGTGACAAGAATCTATTGATGGATGCTTCCTTATCACCATCGCATCTGAAGCATATCATCTTCGCTGACAAAGGCAAAAGTCAGGTATTGGGTCTAGGTAAGGTTGCGATCACAAAGGATCGACACATGGACAAAGTCATGCTTGTCGAGTCCTTAGGATACAACCTCATGTCTGTCTCAATGCTTTGTGATCTTGATATGGTAGTTGTCTTTGGCAAGTATCGTTGTGTTGTGGTTATGGAAGCTGACAATTCCAAAGTCTTCGAAGGCTTTAGGAGAGGAGACTTGTATATTGTTGATTTCTCTACAGGACCGCAACCAGCCGTGTGCCTACTTGCAAAAGCTTCAGAAGGATGGCTATGGCATCGACGACTTGGTCATGCAGGCATGAGGAATTTGCACACGCTTGCGAAGAAGAAGCATGTCATTGGCATTGAGAATGTCAAATTCCTCAAGGATCACCTATGTGGAGCTTGTGAAGCTGGAAAGATGACCAAGGCTAAGCATCCAGCGAAGACTATCATGACCACTACTCGACCATTCGAATTGCTTCACATGGACCTCTTTGGTCCTAACCATTACTCAGCTGTCACAAATGACGCATCTCTCTATGGCCTTGTTATTGTTGATGATTACTCTCGTTACACATGGGTACACATTGTTACTTACAAACATGAAGTGCAGGAAGTCTTCAAACGATTTTCCTCGAGGGCTTCAACCAACTTTGGTGTGAAGATCAAGCACATCAGAAGTGACAATGGAACTGAGTTCAAGAATTCTGGTCTTGATGACTATCTTGATGAACTTGGTATTACTCATGAGTTATCTGCTCCTTACACTCCTCAGCAAAATGGCGTCGTGGAGCGCAAGAACAGAACTCTTGTTGAGATGGCTCGCACTATGCTTGATGAGTACAAGACGCCTCGTCACTTCTGGATTGAGGCAATTTATACTGCGTGCCACATCATCAACAGGGTATATCTTCACAAATTCTTCAGGAAGACTGCCTATGAACTCCTCACTGACAAGAAACCCAATGTGAGTTATCTCAAAGTCTTCGGTGCTAAATATTGGATTAGAGATCCTCATCACAATGCTAAATTTGCACCGAAAGCACATGAAGGTTTCATGCTTGGTTACGAAAAGGACTCGCACACCTATAGAGTCTTCAACACCGTTCTTCACAAGGTTGTTGAAACTGTAGATGTGCGGTTCGATGAAACTAATGGCTCGCAAAGAGAGCACCTACCCTCTGTGATAGATGAACCAGCACATGAGGAAACTATCAAGTTCAAGGCTACTGAGGATGTCATTCCTACCGAAGAATCTGCTAAAGAGTTCATTCCAGAATGTGAAGAACGTCGAGCTAATGCACCTGAAGAAATTGCTGAAGAAAATGGTGCTGAAGAAAATGTTGATCAAATTCCTCGACGACAACCAACTCATCCTCGCGTTGCAAAAGAAGTGCAAGTTGAGAAGATCATCGATGACATTGAAGCACCAGGTCCTCTCACACGCTCAAAAGCTTCACATTTATCTAACTTTTGTGGGCACTATGCTTTTGTCTCTATCTCAGAGCCCACTAAGGTAGATGAAGCATTTCTGGAGCCTGAGTGGATTCAGGCCATGCAAGAAGAATTACATCAGTTCGAGCTCAACAACGTTTGGGAACTGGTCAATTGTCCAGATCCTCGCAAACACAATATCATTGGCACAAAGTGGATCTACCGCAACGAGCAAGATGAAAATGGCCTTGTGGTGAGGAATAAGGCACGGCTTGTAGCTCAAGGCTACACACAGGTTGAAGGAATTGATTTCGATGAAACTTTTGCACGTGTTGCTAGACTTGAAGCTATTCGCATATTACTTGCTTATGCTAACCATCATGATATCACTTTATATCAAATGGATGTGAAAAGTGCATTCCTCAATGGTAAGCTTGAGGAAGAAGTATATGTTGCTCAACCCCCAGGTTTTGAAGATCCTAAGCATCCTGACAAAGTCTTCAGACTAAATAAGGCCCTCTATGGCCTCAAGCAGGCCCCTCGGGCGTGGTATGATACTTTGAAGGAATTCCTCATGAAGAAAGGCTTCAGGCCCGGTTCACTCGACCCTACTCTTTTCACTAAATCATATGATGATGAATTGTTTGTATGCCAAATATATGTTGATGATATCATCTTTGGCTGTACTGACCAACGTTATAGTGATGAATTTGCCTATATGATGAGTGAAGAATATCAAATGTCTATGATGGGAGAGTTGAAATTCTTCTTAGGTCTTCAAATTCGTCAACAGCGCAATGGCATATTCATATCTCAGGAGAAAGACCTCAAGGATGTACTGAGGAAATTCGGCATGCAAGATTGCAAAGGCGTCAAAATTCCTATGCCCACAAATGGCCATCTGTGCACTGATGAATATGGTATTGACTTCGACCAAAAGGTATACCGCTCCATGATTGGTTCCTTATTGTACTTATGTGCATCTAGGCCAGATATTATGCTTAGTGTTTGCATGTGTGCCCGATTTCAAGCTACACCGAAGGAATCACACCATAAGGCTGTGAAGCATATTCTTCGATATCTAGCTCACACACCAACACTAGGATTATGGTACCCCAAGGGCTCGGCTTTTGATCTCGTTGGATATTCTGACTCTGACTATGCTGGTGATCGTGTGGATCGCAAGTCAACATCTGGTACATGTCATTTCCTCGGACGATCTTTGGTCTGTTGGTCCTCGAAGAAACAGAATTGTGTATCACTGTCTACTACTGAAGCTGAGTACATTGCTGCTGGATCTTGATGTGCTCAATTGTTGTGGATGAAGCAAACTCTCAAGGACTACGGCGTCAACGTGAAGAATGTGCCTCTCTTCTATGACAATGAGAGTGCCATCAAGATTGCTCACAACCCAGTTCAGCACTCGAAGACAAAGCACATTCAGATTCGCCATCATTTTCTTCGCGATCATGTGTTGAAGGGCGACATTTCTATTGAGCATGTGAAGACTGAAGAACAGCTAGCCATATCTTCACAAAGCCCTTGGATGAGAAGAGATTTAGCAAGTTGCGGTGTGAGCTAAATATCTTAGAGTCTTCGAATGTTCTTTGAAAAGGACACTCATCCTAACACTTATGCAAAATTGATGACTTAGATGTGCAACACATGAAGAAACGTTTTTCTTCAATCAATGAAGAATAACACTCTAAGTGTGAAGAAATTAATGAAGAATTTGATTCTCAGAACCCTACGACAATTGTATGCGGTGTCTGAAATCATCATTCTTATACGGTGGGTCACGCCACCACAAAAGTTGAAAATCTTCAATTTGAGTTTTCCCTCAGTTTTGAAATTCCTCAGCTGTTCATATTCTTCAACTTTGCAAAATATTCATTGTTTCTATTGTTTCTCTTCATTGGCTATATATATATATATATATGAATTTATGTCCTCTACAGCATTCACTTATGGCTAATTCTTCAAGTTGGTTTTTCTGCTATGTGAATGTGATCGGACCCTTCCCCCTCTATGCTATACTCAACCCAATCTATTCACAAATTCTTCATGTGCGTTCTATTTGAAACTCGTTCAAAATCTTCACTGTGTCCTTGTCAGCTGAAGAATTTGCGAACGGAACTTTTAACATATCTTATCCAAATTTTCGGCTTTGCCGCTCAAACCGTTCCGCTTCCCACGATATACTTATCTATTCACCCATGATCTAACACGATCTCCACTTCTCAGTACATGGGTGACACATGTCATGCGAATGAGAAGGGTCAGGGGCACGTTCGTCCAATTTCCTCAGGCAAACCATTTTTCACCGTGGCTATAAATACCCCCTCTCCCCTTCCTCACTTCTTTTACTACGCTCGACCTCTCTCCAAGCTCGAGCTTCTAGAACCCTAGCGCTGCCGCCACATCATCATTGCCGGTGAGGAAGAGCTTCACTGCCTCGACCTCGTCGCCGCCGTACTCACGCCGGCCGCGGAAATCTTCACTCCGCCGCCGCCGTAGCCGTCTTCCTCCGCCAAGTTAGGGCATGGAGGATCTGCACAGACGAGCTTCACTTCTCCACATCCCAGTTCGTCGTGTTCTTCGTTCAAGGTAATTAAAAGTTACTTTTACTGCCCACTTTGATTCAAATGTTTACTACAAAATCTTCAAAGGTGTTTTTCTTCAAATCCTCACACACTAAACACCTTACATGTCATCTGTTCTTGATTCGTTTCTCTAAGCATCATTTTTCTTCAAGATTCCTCAATTGTGTGGATCTTCGATCCATACAACTCTGGAACCTAAGACAAAGAACGCTTAGTGAAATTCTTCAAGACTCATCTGGTCAAATTCCTCAAACTTGTTCTTATTGAAAAACCTTCTGAGAATGCATATGACCTCTCCAAATTCCTCGCAACTATACTCTGTTCACAGGTACTCATGCCCGCTGCTGAATCACTAGGTTCTCATCAACTTAACTCATTTGCAGTGTTCCTTGAAGAAAATTTGCATACTTCGTCAGAGAGTTCAATTGTTCAAATTCCTCAACTGAAGAACATGGCTAATGAAAAGAGGCCACAGAAAGGAGGAAAGAGGCCTGAGGTCAATACTACCTTTGAAATCCCTGAGGAAATTTATGCTGGGTACTGCACACCCCCTGAGGAAGATAAAAATCAGTGCAAGGTGCACATTCAGAGGATAGAAAGGAGATGGGCAAAAGAGTGGAGGGAGTACAGGTATGTGACTCCAAAATACATGAAGAAATTCACTGTTACTCCTCCATGCTCAAGACCTCCATTGGCACCTGGCCAAGAGGCAGATCCCTCTAGCATCAAGCGCGGTGAGGAATTTCCTGAAGAATGGGCCAAGCGCCAGGCCAAGTTGGCCAAACAGGCAAAAGATGCAGTGAGGAAATTCAACGAAGATTCCACTGTTGCTGCTGCTGAGGCCTCTGTAAGGCCGAAGAAATCCATGGCAAAGAAGCCTGCGCACAAGCCAAGTGCCTCTTCTTCAATACCCTCACAGCCAATTTCCTCAGCTAAGCCCTCACGGCCAATTCCTCAAGCCGCTCCTGCTCCTCCAAAGTCCTCAGCTGCTCCGACAAAATCCTCAGCACATGTGCATCTTGCCACGTGCCAAAGGACTACAGGCATCTCCATTGCCTCAGGAGCTTCATCTAGTTCCTCAGCTGCACCATATTCTTCAACAGGACCCTCTCTGCTGAAGACTAAGACCACTGCAGGACGAGGCTCTCGCCCAAGTCCTCAGAAGAAGCAGGTCGCCTTCCAAGTACCGTCTGAAGATGACGAAGCTGATGCTGAAGAACTTGCTAAGATCATCAGAGACAGGCAAGTCAGGGCCGCTAGAGCCAAGGGCACAGAAGTGCCACTGCTTTTGGATCCAAAGCTGATCCTCGACTATATTGATCTCTGGCACAAGGACCCAAACACTACTATGCCTGATTTCAAGTTGACACCTGGCCAAAGTCACATGCTGACCCATTTCATCAGTGAAGAAAAATGGAAATATGAGAAGGCCAGGCAACTCAAGAAAGCACAGTACAGGAAGGAGAAGTTTCTGAAGAACAACGTTGTCTCTATGACAACTGATGAACTCGTAAAGCTCCAGTCTGAAATCAAAGTCCTCAGCAATGATTTCAACGCTTACTATGCTGATTGGAAAGGAGCCAAGGTTAGGTTCGTCAATCTGACGAAGACACTCACTTCAAGTGCCACTGCCCATGTGCATATTGAAGTCACTCCGGCTGAAGCATCTGCTCAGCAAACTGAAGAACATGCCAACACCGCTGATGACAATCAGGCTGCTGAAGATAATGTGAGTTCCAGGGCTGATGACTGCATTCCAGCCACTGATGAAATTCCCAGGGCACCCACTTGTGGTGCGCCTGAAGAAAATGAAGAGGTCAGGGCAACTGCATCAGTTGTGCCTGAAGAAACTGCACCAAATTCCTCTGCTCCACCTGCGCCTACTCAAACTCCAATCCTTCCATCTGCATCAGATGTGAAGAAGACCAAGGCTGCAGAGCGTGCAGCAGTGAAGAAAAGGAAAGCATCAGCTTCTTCAGATTCTTCTGCTCTGAAGAAAATGAAGCCAATGACCAGCTCTTTTGCAAACCCGATTGATGATGTTCCAATCTCAACCATGCCATCAAAGGACCTTGTTCCTTTTGATGAAGAATATGTGATCCCTAGCGGATCTGATGAAGAAATTCCTTCTGCTGCTACGTCAGAGCAGATGGATGAAGAAATTGAAGTGGATGAAATCCCTTCAACCCCAGTTGTTTCCTCGCCTGTGCCTCAGTTTACTGCTGAAGAGGCCGGCATTGAAGAAATTGAAGATGAAGATGTGGACATTGGTTGTACCACACCTGTGATGAATGATGACTTTTGGGAAAGTCGGCACCCCAATTCTCCACTCTTCACTCCACTGCAGCAAATTCCTCAGTCCCCAGTCACTACAGTTCAAATGGGATCTGATGAAGCTCATGAAGACATTCCAGCCGCTAGTGCTGAAGAAACTGAAAATGAAGAATTCAAGAACCAGGCTGCCAGAAGAGCCAGAAATTCCTCAACCTGAAGAACCTGAGATTGCGATTCCTGAGGTTGTGATGCAACTCACTGACACTCCTCTGCCCAAACCAAAGGATCCATTCTCCAGGAAGCAAAAATTCAAGACTGATGCCTTCTTTGGCGAGCATGTATTCTTCACTAATTACAACCCTTATGACTCTGCTCGCATAAGGAAGAGGCGTTTCTGGACTGCCAGCCAGGCAAATTTCTATTCCTCAGTGCTGTTCGACAAAGACAAAGTCTTCGATCATGAGCACATTCCTCACATGGACATGGAATCTCTGTCGTGCTTCGAGCCAGTCCTCAGTGTTCTTCACGACGCTGGACTGTTAAATTTCTGCACTAACATCTGTGATTGGAATGAAGAACTTATTCTTCAATTCTATGCAACGCTGCACATCACCGGAAATTCTGAAGATGTGAATTCATGGGTGCTGGACTGGATGTCTGAAAACACTCACTACAAGGCACCAGCTACTGAATTGCTTCATGCCTTACCTCTCAGTCCGCCCCTTGAAGGTGCTTGTTGCGTCTACAATGAACCTGAGCTAACCGATCACTACATGCAAGTGCTGATGAAGCCTTTGAAGCAAGGTCAGACCTCAAGAACAAAATTCCTTGTGAAGGAATTATTGTATGTGCCACGGACTGTCTACCGCATTCTGACGAAGACATTGAGTCCAATCAAGGGCCACAACTCAAATGAAGAAGAAGTCGTTGGCATCATGAAGAATCTGCTTTTCAATATCATTCATGGCATTCCCATAAACTTCCATGATTTCTTCATGAGGACTCTGGCTAATGTCGCCATGTCACCATTTGAGTTGAAGCCTTATGCACCTTGGATTATGAGATTCATCAGGACAAGGTCTTCACTCAACTATAAAGCTGATACACTGAACCATTGCAGCTACTTGCCCCCAATTAAAGTCCTCAAACGGACATTTTCCTCAGCTGATGAAAAAGGCAAGGCTACTGCTGTAATTGATGAAGGCATTCGTCCATTGGATGGAAAATTTCGCAAGGCTGCATCCTACTCCACCAATGATGACTCTGCCACCCATGACTCTGCCGCCAACGCATCCAAGCAAAATCCTCAAGGCACAACACCTAGGGTGATGACTGACCGTGAGCTTCTCCTCAGTCTTCACCAGAAGGTTGATCGCAATCATAAATGAGTCAAGCGTCAGTTTGGTTCAATTCTTCACAACATGACTGCTACCCACAATGTAGTGCAGAAAAACCACTACTACCTTCATGAAATCCTCAACCGCACCTGGGCTGTTTTGTCTCAAGTCTATAGTGAAGAAGATCTGAAGAAAATGGGTCTCAAGGACGATCTTGACTGGGCTGCACCTCCTCTGAAGAAGTACAAGAAGGTCAAGGTTCCTTCCTTGGTGGCCAGCTCCTATTCTTCATCACGTGACACTGATGAACATGAAGATTTGGACGACACTGCGGCAGGCCCTACTCTAACAACCGACCCCAACAACGCTGACGCTCCTTCATCACCTTGATATTCTTCAGGGGCGTTAGTCCTCATTTTCGACCCTTTTGGTCATTTGATGACAAAGGGGGAGAAATTTGAGTTAGTCTTCAAGCGGGTCTATTATATGGGCGTTTTTTAAGTTCCAACTCTCGTTCTTTTGAAGACTTTGCTGGATCGAGTTGTAAACTTAAACTCTATGGTGACCTGATACTTTTGTTGTTTCTTCTGCATTCCTCGTTAATGTTATTGCACGCATGCTGAATTACATCAGTCACCATATTTCATCATGCATTTCAAATTCGTCATATATTATGTCAAATGCGTGTATGAATTACAAGATATAGGGGGAGATCTCCATGATTCAACTCTTCAAGTGTGCATTGCTTCAAAATCAAATTCCTCACTATGCACATCTTCAGGGGGAGTTCTTCTATATCTTGCAATCAAATTACTCAATATCAGTATTTACACTTCATATGTTTATCCTCGTTGAAAACTTAACCTATATTGTCATCAATCACCAAAAAGGGGGAGATTGTAAGTGCATCTAGTGCCCCTTAGTGATTTTGGTGTATTGAAGACTTATAGGTTAAGGGACTAATGCGTTTGTGAGTTTACACAGATCTATAAGTCTATGAGGAGTTTGATAATTACAGAGAAAGTCGACCCCTAAAAATGAAGCTCTTCGACTGAAGACTTTGGATTTCTGAAGACTTTCTGAAGACTTTGAAAGTGAAGAAATTGGTGTGACCTTGAGGACTTGGTATTCATTTAAGGAATATGAAGCGTGAAGACTTTTGTTTTCGTAGTTTCATTTTCTCTTTCTTGAGTCATAGGAAACACCGTACTGTTAAAGGGGGTCGAGGAAATACTAAGGAAAAATTTCCATGTGATGCTCAACTCAAAATCCTACACCTACCAATCCCTTCGAGTGAAGCCATTGGAAATCTCATATAGTTCAGTCATATTCTTCAGTGACAGAGACGAAGTTCTTCTGGTCTCTGAGGAATTTGTTCTGACTGACGAGTTAGGAATTCACCAGTGTGGATTGCCTACACAATGAGGAACATGATAGCCTTGAGGAATTTGAACCTCAAATTTCCGACCGTTGCTGTGCTGTGCACCAGCTGTCCCAAAATATCTACCCACCTAACGGTCATATCGTTGAAGGGCATTTATGTCTTATCATGCGGGCTGCTCCCTAGGCTATAAATAGCCGCCCCCTACAACAACTAGCTGGTTGGCTGCTCCGAGAGAAACTGACACTTGTCATTTGAGAGCATCCCATCCTCCAAGGACTTTGAGCGAAAATCATCAAGTGAGGACTATGAAGACTTTGACTGAAGACTTTGACTGAAGACTTTCTCAATTTCCTCAGTTCAATTTCCTCAGTCTGTTTGTCTTCATCCTGTGCTATCCCGTGTTTACGCTTTCTGTACTTTGTGCTTGTCTTCATTTCATCATGATGACCATGCTAGTGTTCTGCTATGCATACTTTTGAGTACTTATTCCGCTGCAAGTAGTTCTTCTCTAAGGAATTTCCTCACCGGCAAATTCCTCAGTGAAGAATTCATAAAAATCGCCTATTCACCCCCCCTCTAGTCGATATAACGCACTTTCAATTGGTATCAGAGCAAGGTACTCCCTTGTTCTGTGTGATTTTGGTTTAACCACCTAGAGTTTTAGTTATGTCGACCGCAGGTATAATCAAGGTCTCTGCTGGGTGTCCTACCTTCGATGGGACGGACTACCCCTACTGGAAGAATAAGATGCGAATGCATCTTGAGGCAATTGATAACGATCTCTGGTATGTTGTGGAAAAAGGTGTTCCCTTTGTCTCACCCTCGCTGAACGCTGCCGATGTGAAGAGATTCAAGCAACTCGATTCTCAAGCGCCACACTCAAGTTGTTAAACTATGTCCAGAAGTGGTACCTCTCCTGGGTTGGGATGTAGTGCTTGTGAGTCAAGATATGACCAACAAGTGTGCAGCTCCTAAGTGCCAAATTTAAAAGAGGGTTCTCACTTAAAGTGAGGAACTTACTACTAAGAAACTTTTGTTTGAGCTGGGTTCAAATTCGAAAACATTACCGGGCACTTGTAGTTGAGATTTATTCAATAGAAGCAACCAAGTGGCTTGTGCGGATCTTCATACGGTAGGCACCATATCATACACATGAGCACATAAGGTTCAAGTCCCTGTGGAAATAACACACAAAATAAAATCATCGATTCGGTATACAAACCCAACCGAAAAAAGAAAATAAAAGAAGAATAGGTTGCTAAAGCATAGGTCAAGGAGCTTCGAAGGTAATTAAATGGAAGAACAAATAAAATAATCGGTTAGAAAATTCCTCATCGACCTCAGACGTCGAAAATAAACCAGTTGGAGGTATTTTTGCGCTCATACGGCCGGCTGCGGTCGTTGAGTATGTCGTCTTTCGCCCTGGAAGTCTTTGCCCAACGTCACCCTCTCATACGAGCGCGCATACGAGCGCAAGCACTCACACGGAACGCTGTCTTGATCTTTGTAAGGTTGCTCTTTGTGGCCACCAGGTTATACGAACGTGCATACGAGCGCGAGTGCTCATACGGTAGACCATATTTCATTCTAGTCCTCTTCTGCTCGTGGCCACGAGCTCATATGAGCATGGATACGACCGTAGCGGTCGTATGATACATCGTCTTCTTCCTTGGAGCTACAAAACTTCATGATATTTTTCGTGCTTCCCCCTCCCGTTAGTAACATAACATTTTTGCATAAGAAATAAGAGGAGGTGTGCAGCAAAACATTGGGCTACCAGTACACTAAATTTTTACCAACAAATATTATTCCAAGACCAATGCTAATAGCAAATGTGCAAAACAAAATAAAAGTGCCAATGCAAACATGAATTCAACTAGACTCAAAGACACAAACCTAAGAAAGACACCTACTTACTTCCAGGTTGCCTCCCAAGCAGTGCTTTCTTTATAGCCGTGTAGCTGGGCTTCGGTGCTCCATTCGGTCATCCACCCGATCCCAAGAGATATCAACCTCGAGCGTGAGACCTGACTCCGACCAGGGTTTGGAGCACTGATATGTCTCCAACGTATCTATAATTTTTGTTTGTTCCATGCTATTATAGTATTAATCTTGGATGTTTTATATGCAATTATGTGATATTTTTGCCTGTGCCAGTTGCTGTTTTTTGCCTGTTTTTTTGGCTTTTTAGGAAATCAATATCAAACGGAGTCCAAACACAATGAAACTTTAGGGTGATTTTTTCTGGACCAGAAGGGACCCACGAAGGCTTGGGTGAATACAAGAAAAGCCACGAGGGAGCGACAAGCTCATAGGGAGCGCCCATTGAGCTTGTGGGCCCCTCGTGGCACCTCTTGACCTAATTCCGCCTATATAAATTCTCAAATATTTCCAACATACCAGAGAGCCACCTGAAACACTTTTTCCGCCACTGCAAGCTTCTGCTCTTCCGTAGTCCCTTCTGGAGGCCTTTTCCGGTACTCTGCCGCAGGGGGTATCGATCACGGAGGGATTCTATATCATTCTTTCTCCCCTTTCGATGATGCGTGAGTAGTTCACCATAGATCTACAGGTCCATAGCTAGTAGCTAGATGGCTTCTTCTCTCTATTTGATCTTCAATACAATGTTCTCCTCGATGTTCTTGGAGTTCTATTCGATGTAATCTTCTTTTGCGGTGTGTTTGTTGGGATCCGATGAACTATGGGTTTATGATATGAATATTTATGACTATTAATTGAGTCTTTGAACTCTTTTATGCATGATTGTTTTAGCTTTCTATTCCTCTCCGATCTATCCCTTTGGTTTGGCCAACTAGATTGATTTATCTTGCAATGGGAAAGGTGCTTTGTAATGGGTTCAATCTCATGGTGCTTTATATCCAGTGACAAAGTAGGGGATAAGACACGTATTTGTATTTTTGCCATTAAGGAAGAAATGACAGGGTTTATTCATATTGATTGGGTTTACTTTATCTACATCATGTCATCTTGCTTAAGGCGTTACTCTATTTTATACTTAATACCCTAGATGCATGCTGGATATCGGTTGATGGGTGGAGTAATAGTAGTAGATGCAGGCAGGAGTCAGTCTACTTGTCTCAGACGTGATGCCTATATTCATGATCATTGCCTTGAATATCATCATAACTATGCGCTTTTCTATCAATTGCCCAACAATAATTTGTTCACCCACCGTATGATATGTGCTCGAGAGAGAAGCCTCTAGTGAAAAGTATGGCCCCCGGGTATACTTTTATCATATATAGAAACACAAAATACCTTGCTACAATTTTGTTTCTTTTATTTTGTTTTTCAATTTATTTATTTACCTACCACTACGAGATTTAATCATTCCAAGTAACCACCAAGGGGATTGACAACCCCCTTGTTCGCGTTGGGTGCAAGTATTTGCTTTTGTGTGTGCAGGTGTTGTTCATGAGGCTTTGTGTGATTCTCCTATTGGATTGATAACCTTTGTTCTTAACTGAGGGAAATACTTATCTCTACTATACTGCATCATCCTCTCCTCTTCGAGGAAATCCCGACGCAGCTCACAAGTAGCAGGAAGAATTTCAGGCATCGTTGCCGGGGAGACATCATCAAGACCTATCCAGTACCTCTACACAAACTATCATTTACTTGCTCTTATTTTTATTTGCCTTTGCCTCTCGTTTTCATCTCCTACACTTCATTTTTTATTAAAAAAATAAAAAATAAAAAATATTTGCTCGTTTGCTTGCTTTGTCGTTGTGACTAGTGCTACTTTCCCTCCTTTGTCTCTGGACTTTGAATTTCTTTACTTCAAACAGAAACAAGCAGAAAAATTGAAGGATGCTTGGTATAGGATAATGGAATCTTATTGTGTTTGCACTACAAAGGGGGATATAAGAATTTTGCTTCGAAATTTCTATGTGGGACTAACTGTGCCCCATGGACAACTTTTGGATTTTATCGCTAAAGGGAACTTTACTGAAAGTGATGCTAATACTGTGTATGAAATAATAAAAGGAATAGTGGGAACTCCACCCCCACAAAAGGGATTCAACTATACTCAAGAGGGAGTCCAAATCTTGGAAAAACTAGGTGATATGCAGAACAATTTGATTGAGTTACAAAAGTCTAATGAACCCCTTAAAAATGTTACCGGAAACCACAACTGCATGAATACCCTTATTACCCTTTGCAATAAGCGGCTACATACTTTAGATACTAAAATTGCTTCATTCTATGAGAAAGTGGAAAACATAATGAACCTATCGGCTTTGATAAAAGCCCTACTAGGATGGTGAAGACTAAAGATGACAATACTTGAAACTATGCATTACGTCTAGCTAGGGGCGTAAAATAATAGCGCTTGTTGGGAGGAAACCCAATAGCTATCTAATTTTTATTCCTTTCTTTTCTATTTTTTTGTGTCCACACAATTATGCTGCAGTTATGATTGTGTATTCATGTTTTAATTAGTGTTTGTGGCAAGTAAAGCCTTTGGGATGATTTGGTTGATAGTTGACTTGATTCTGTGAAAAAAAAACAAAAACTTTTGCCCCCAGTATTGGAATTCTTTAATTTCAATGGAACATGATAAAATGCTGAATATTTTTGCACATGATTGATATACAAATTTCCAACGTTGTTGTCATATTTTTCAGATTTTTTGGAGTTACGGAAGTATTGCCTTTGTTTAGATCATTACGGATTGTTCTGGTTTTGACACATTCTATTTTTGTTGCATAGTTTGCTTGTTTTAATGATGCTATGGATTATATCGGGGGGTATAAGTCATGGAGAAGTTAGAGTACTATAGGTATTATGCAATAATAAAATATGAATGGGTTGACAACAGTACCTAGAGTTTATAATTTTCTTGTTATACTAACGAATCTCAAGAGGTTTCTGTTCAGTTTTGTGTGCTGAAGTTTTCAAGTTTTGGGTGAGATCACGATGGATGAAGTTATAATGAGCGCTAAGACCCTAAGCATGGGGATTCCTAGGTCACCCCAAGTTAATATTCGAGAACCACCAAGCACCTAAGCTTCGGGATGCCCCAAAAGGCATCCCCTCTTTCGTCTACAATCCATCGGTATATTACTTGGAGCTATATTTTTATTCATCATATGATATGTGTTTTGCTTGGAGCGTCGTGTATTATAGTAGTCTTTCCCTTGTTTGCTTTTTATTTTTCCACAATCATTGTTTGCTGGACACACCTTTTCAGAGGGACACACATTTATTCGTGATTTGTTAGAATACTCTATGTGCTTCACTTATATCTTTTGAGCTAGGCAGTTGCTCTAGTGCTTCACACTACAACAAAACAAAGATTAAGTAACACAATCATGTAACATATAGAAAAATGTATTACAGAGCAAAATTGCAGTAACACATCGTGTGTGTTGCAGCGCGGACAGTAACACACAGTTGATAAGGTTTGAAAATGTGTTACCGCCACATTACCATAGTAACATATAAGTTTGTGCCGCCGCAGGTGTGTTACAAACCATTTGGTACAGTAACACATGATCCTGTGTTGCCGCATAATGTTACAAGCTATATAACTTTAGATAAAAAACAATTAGTGCAAACTATAGTAAAAAGGAATAGTGCTACTATGCTTACAAACATAGGTTCAATTTTCACTCACTTGATTTTCTCAACGTTGTTTGTCTCGTGAGATAAGCTTGTACATAGGTCTTGAACATTTTTTCCGTATTACTTGAGCCTTAATTGTATACATATATGATGAACCAGAGCGCACAGAGAAATACTATTCTTTCCGGTCTCTCCATATGTGGCTCACATGCACTTCGAAACTAAAGTAGGAGCATTTAGCTGACCAATTAAACATCTCTCAGTTTTACTAATATCAGCATTAATATCAGATATGAATTTGTACAACTAAGCTTGTTTAGCTCGATGGGTGGAGTAGTGCTATTATGACACGAACCACGTAGGCTGGTCGTGGTCATCATAAAATGGGGAAACCATAAGCATGATGAGTACAGTGCTGACCGTGGCAGTGGGATGGCAGATCTGAAGCTGCAAACCGCGCAAATGGTAGTTAGCAACCGATGTTTGCTTTGAAATAACAACTAAGATTTGGTATGGACAAGAAAGTACAGTCAACAAGTGACAAAGAAATGCAATTCTGTTGTCTCTCTATATGTCGCGACATGCATTTGGAAACTCAAGTGGGACCTTTAGCTAACCAATTAAATGTGTCTGTTTACTAATATCAGTATCATATCACAATCATATTTGAATAACTAAGCTTTCGAATTTTGAGTGTTTTGTTGTTTAGCTTGAAGGGTGGAGTAATGCTAGTATGATAGAAAGCACCTACGCAGATCATAGTAGAGTAGATAAAAGGGGGAAACCCTAAGCATCAAGAGAAAAATCAGGAAAGTGGAACTAGCTGGACCAGTGGGTGGCGCACATGCTTTTCGAAACGAATATAGGAACATTAGGTGACCAATTAAATGTTCTCTGTTTTAGTGATATGAGCATCATATCAGATTCGTATTTCAACATGTAAGCTTTGGGTTGAGGTCTTGAGGAGTAATGCTAGCACAACACGAAGCACCTACGATGATGGTAGTGAATATAAAGGGGGGAAACCGTAAGCTTTATGAGTATAGTGCCCGTGCCATGGCGGATCTGAAGGTGCAAACCGAACAAAGCTACTTCGCAACCAATGTTTGCTTTCAACTAGCCACTACGATTTGGTACGGACAATAAAAGTACAGTAAACAAATTATGATCTATTTTCCGGGTGAGATCAATAACTTAAGCACATATGGAAGAGTAGCACCTCTCTTGTGACGCCGTGTAGGCCTCTGCTGATATGTTGAGGGTGCTGCGGGTGCAATGGCTGTCGGCAGCGGGGAAGAAGACTTTAGACGGCAGACGGTCGGGTCGGGGGATAAATCCTGTTGCCGTGGACGAGGCGGTCGTAGGAGCGGCAACGGCAAGGTGGACGATGGCACCGATGAAGCGAGAGGACGCGATGAAAGGATCTTGGTCCAGCGCCGTCGATGAGAGACGTCCATCTCTTGCAGTGGACGACGGGGTAGGGGTAGCGGCTCCGGCAAGGTGGAGGATGGGGTGGCAGACGGAGGAGGCTGGTTGCAGTGGGGAGGTTGTCGTGGTGTCGATGGTGTATGAATGGGGAAATGGAGGGGAGGGGGATCTCAAACTTTGGGACACGCTTCTCTGAAATGTGGGAAAGTTACGAACTTATCCCCCGTTTAAAATTTCGGACATCGCGTCGGTTGGGGATAGGACGGTAATCTCGCATCTCCCAAATGTTTGTTGGTAACTATTTTGGGAGAGGAGAGGGTGTTTTGCCACCCACGGTAGGTGCCCACGGTGTATGAACGGGGCTGACACGTAGGGCGTTTGTGTCACGTCTGAGGGAAGTTACACAGCTGCCCTTATTTAAAATATTAGCCTACATCGATTTCGGACGAGGAGAGTTTGTTTTGCCGCCCACCGTGCATGAATGGGGAAATGGAGGGAGAGACACATGTCTTTCGGATGAGCTTGAATCAAATGTGTTTTGCCGCCCACGTTTGGCGCCCTGATACGTCTCCGTCGTATCTATATTTTTTTATTGTTCCATGCCAATATTCTACAACTTTCATATACTTTTTGGCAACTTTTTATACTATTTTTGGGACTAACATATTGATCCAGTGCCCAGTGCCAGTTCCTATTTGTTGCATGTTTTTGGTTTCGCAGAATATCCATATCAAACATAATCCAAACGGGATAAAAACGGGCGGATAATATTTTTGGAATAGTTGGAGAATTCCGGAAGAAAAATCCACGCGAGATGGTGCCCGAGGTGGCCACGAGGCAGGGGGCGCGCCTGCCCCCCCGGGCGCGCCCCTGTCCCTCGTGGGCCACCCGTAAGGCGGTTGATGCCCTTCTTCGGCCGCAAGAAGGCTATTTTTTGGTTAAAAAATCACGGTGAAGGTTTCAGTCCAATCGGAGTTACAGATCTCCATATATATACGAAACGGTGAAAGGGCAGCGGAGGAGAACGCAGAAACAGAGAGAGACAGAGAGACAGATCCAATCTCGGAGGGGCTCTCGCCCCTCCCACGCCATGGAGACCATGGACTAGATGGGAAACCCTTCTCCCATCTAGGGAGAAGGTCAAGGAAGAATAAGAAGGAGGGGGCTCTCTCCCCCTCGCTTCCGGTGGCGCCGGAACGCCGCCGGGGGCCATCATCATCACCGCGATCTTCACCAACACCTCCGCCATCTTCACCAACATCTCCATCACCTTCCCCCCTCTATCTACAGCGGTCCACTCTCCCGCAACCCGCTGTACCCTCTACTAGAACATGGTGCTTTATGCTTCATATTATTATCCAATGATGTGTTGCCATCCTATGATGTCTGAGTAGATTTTTGTTGTCCTATCGGTGGTTGATGAATTGCTATGATTGATTTAATTTGCTTGTGGTTATATTGCTGTCCTTTGGTGCCCATCATATGAGCGCGCGCGTGGATCACACCATAGGGTTAGTTGTATGTTGATAGGACTATGTATTGGAGGGCAAGAGTGACAGAAGCTTCAGCCTAGCATAGAAATTGATGCATACGGGATTGAAGGGGGACCAATATATATTAATGCTATGGTTGGGGTTTACCTTAATGAATGTTAGTAGTTGCGGATGCTTGCTAATAGTTCCAATCATAAGTGCATAGAATTCCAAGTCAGGGATGACATGCTAGCAGTGGCCTCTCCCACATAAAACTTGCTATCGGTCTAGTAAAGTAGACAATTGCTTAGGGACAATTTCGCAACTCCTACCACCACTTTTCCACACTCGCTATATTAACTTTATTGTGTCTTTATCTAAACAGCCCCTACTTTTTATTTACGCACTCTTTATTATCTCGCAAACCTATCCAAAAACACCTACAAAGTACTTCTAGTTTCATACTTGTTCTAGGTAAAGTAAACATTAAGCGTGCGTAGAGTTGTATCGGTGGTCGATAGAACTTGAGGGAATATTTATTCTACCTTTAGCTCCTCGTTGAGTTCGACACGCTTACTTATCGACAACTGTTGCGATCCCCTATACTTGTGTGTTATCTAGACCTTTTTCTGGCGCCGTTGCCGGGGAGCAATAGCGTGGGGTGAATATTCTCGTGTGTGCTTGTTTGCTTTACCACTAAGTAATTTTTATTTGATATTCTTAGTTGTTTTCTATCTTTAGTTATGGGTAGTAAACGCAAAATACCAAAAAAATTAGTTGTACCTACTGAACCAATGGTTGAAGAACCACTCAAAATCTATCACACTCCTGAAGCTTATTACTTGGATCAACTTCGATCCCTATGTGCTCATGCTGAAACCCCAACTAGCTTAGTTGAGGGCAAATCTTTAGATGAGCATGCCTGTTATGTGCGACACCGTATATCTGAAAAAGGGAAACTTTTACTGGGTCAAATTCATCGTTTGCAATGCTATGCTTGGAATCTATGTTATTTATATGATTTTACTTGTTGTTCTGAAAACCCTAAGAAACACCTTCCCTACCAATGTGAGTTTATTGATAATGGAATCTTATCTTCGTATGCTAAAGGTGTTTATAGTTACTATGATGTTCAACAAATTGAAGAATTTGTTGCTTTTAAGGGTGCTTATGAAATTGCTTCTTTGATCGAAAAGTATGGTGCTACTCTTTACAAATCTGAAAATTTTGCCATACTTAAATATTGCTATGATAATTATGCTTCTAATGCCTATGTTGAACCATATATTGAGGACTACTCCGCTGTCCAAGAAGAGACTAATATTTTGCAGGAGTCTATGGAAGAAGAAATTGATGAAACTGTGAGCTCATTGGATGAAAAAGAAGATGAGGAGAGCGAAGAACAAAAGGAGGAAGAGCGGGTTAGCTACCCGTGCCCACCTTCTAATGAGAGTAACTCTTCAACTCATACATTGTTTAATTTCCCTTCGTGCTTACCGAAGGATGATTGCTATGATGATTGTTATGATCTCGTTGATTCTCTTGAAATATCCCTTTTTGATGATGCTTGCTATGCTTGTGGCCAAGATGCCAATATGAATTATGCTTATGGAGATGAACTTCCTATAGTTCCTTATGTTAAACATGAAATTGTTTCTATTGCACCCACACATGATAGTCCTATTATGTTTTTGAATTCTCCCGATTATACTATATCGGAGAAGTTTGCCCTTATTAAGGATTATATTGATGGGTTGCCTTTTACCGTTGCACATGATGATTTTGATGAATATAATATGCGTGTGCTTGCTGCTCCTACTTGCAATTATTATGAGAGAGGAACTATATCTCCACCTCTCTATGTTTCCAATACGATAAAATTGCAAGAAACTGTTTATACTATGCATTGGCCTTTACTATGTGTGCATGAATTGTTCTTTTATGACATGCCGATGCATAGGAAGAGAGTTAGACTTCGTTGTTGCATGATATATGTTGCTTTGTGCTCACTACTAAATCACAAATCATTGTTAATTAAAATTGGCTTTGATATACCTTGGGATCCGGGTGGATCCACTACTTGAGCACTATATGCCTAGCTTAATGGCTTTAAAGAAAGCGCTGCCAGGGAGACAACCCGGAAGTTTTAGAGAGTCATTTATTTATGTTGTGTGATTTTATAAAGTTTAGAAATAAAAATAATGTGCCAAGGTTTGCCTTTAGGATGTTTACGATGCTTGTTGGTTTGTGCGGTGCAGGACAGAAACTTTGGCTGTAGTGCACGATTTTAAATTTTTTACTGGAACATCAAATGGTTCTGATTCTTTTTGCACTGTCTTTCTATACAAATTTTTTATTTTTCCTAATTTTTGCAGAATTTTTCAAGTACCATAAGTATGGTTAATGTTCAGATTACTACAGACTGTTCTGTTTTAGACAGATTCTGTTTTTGATGCATAGTTTGCTTGTTTTGATTAAACCATCAATTTATATCAGTGGATTAAGCCATGGAAAAGCTATATTACAGTAGACACAATGCAAAAACAAAATATGAATTGGTTTTCAACAGTACTTAGAGTAGTGATTTGCTTTATTATACTAACGGATCTTACCGAGTTTTCTGTTGAAGTTTTGTGTGGATGAAGTGTTCGATGATCGAGAAGGTTTCGATGTGAGAAGAAGGAAGAGAGGCAAGAGCTCAAACTTGGGGATGCCCGAGGCACCCCAAGTAAATATTCAAGGAGACTCAAGCGTCTAAGCTTGGGGATGCCCTGGAAGGCATCCCCTCTTTCTTCAACAAGTATCGGTATGTTTTCGGATTCGTTTCGTTCATGTGATATGTGCAAATCTTGGAGCGTCTTTTGCATTTAGTTTTCATTTTTCTTTTATGCACCATGCTGGTATGAGATAGTCCTTGGTTGATTTATAGAATGCTCTTTGCACTTCACTTATATCTTTTGAGTATGGCTTTATAGAATGCTTCATGTGCTTCACTTATATCATTTGAAGTTTGGATTGCCTGTTTCTCTTCACATAGAAAACCGCCATTTGTAGAATGCTATTTTGCTTCACTTATATTTGTTAGAGCGTGGGCATATCTTTTGTAGAAAGAATTAAACTCTCTTGCTTCGCTTATATCTATTTAGAGAGATGACAGGAACTGGTCATTCACATGGTTAGTCATAAAGTACTACATAAAACTTGTAGATCACTGAATATGATATGTTTGATTCCTTGCAATAGTTTTGCGATATAAAGGTGGTGATATTAGGGTCGTGCTAGCTGAGTAATTGTGAAATTGAGAAATACTTGTGTTGAGGTTTGCAAGTCCCGTAGCATGCACATATGGTGAACCGTTATGTAATGAAGTCGGAGCATGAGGTGTTCTTTCATTACTTTCCTTATGAGTGGTGGTCGGGGACGAGCGATGGTCTTTTCCTACCAATCTATCCCCCTAGGGGCATGCGTAGTAGTACTTTGCTTCGAGGGCTAATAAACTTTTGCAATAAGTATATGAGTTCTTTATGACTAATGTGAGTCCATGGATTATACGCACTCTCACCCTTCCATCATTGCTAGCCTCTTCGGTACCGTGCATTGCCCTTTCTCACCTCAAGAGTTGGTGCAAACTTCGCCGGTGCATCCAAACCCTGTGATACGATATGCTCTGTCACACATAAACCTCATTATATTTTCCTCAAAACAGCCACCATACCTACCTATCATGGCATTTCCATAGCCATTCCAAGATATATTGCCATGCAGCTTCCATCATCATCATATACATGACTTGAGCATTTATTGTCATATTGCTTTGCATGATCGTAAGATAGCTAGCATGATGTTTTCATGGCTTGTCCGTTTTTTGATGTCATTGCTACGCTAGATCGTTGCACATCCCGGTACACCGCCGGAGGCATTCATATAGAGTCATATCTTTGTTCTAGTATCGAGTTGTAATATTGAGTTGTAAGTAAATAAAAGTGTGATGATCATCATTATTAGAGCATTGCCCCAGTGAGGAAAGGATGATGGAGACTATGATTCCCCCACAAGTCAGGATGAGACTCCGGACGAAAAAAAATAAAAATAAAAAGAGAAAGGCCAAAAAAAGAGAAGGCCCAAAAAAAGGAAAAAATAAAAAAAATAAAAAATGAGAGAAAAAGAGAGAAGGGACAATGCTACTATCCTTTTACCACACTTGTGCTTCAAAGTAGCACCATGTTCTTCATATAGAGAGTCTCTTGAGTTATCACTTTCCTATACTAGTGGGAATTTTCATCATAGAACTTGGCTTGTATATTCCAACAACGGGCTTCCTCAAATGCCCTAGGTCTTCATGAGCAAGCAAGTTGGATGCACACCCACTTAGTTCCAATTTGAGCTTTCATACACTTATAGCTCTAGTGCATCCGTTGCATGGCAATCCCTACTCCTCATATTCACATCAATTGATGGGCATCTCCATAGCCCATTGATTAGCCGTGTCGATGTGAGACTTTCTCCTTTTTTGTCTTCTCCACATAACCCCCATCATATTATTCTATTCCACCTATAGTGCTATGTCCATGGCTTGCGCTCATGTATTGCGTGAGGGTTGAAAAGGCTGAAGCGCGTTAAAAAGTATGAACCAATTGCTCGGCTCGTCATCGGGGTTGTGCATGATGTGAATATTTTGTGTGGTGAAGATGGAGCATAGCCAGACTATATGATTTTGTAGGGATGAGCTTTCTTTGGCTATGTTATTTCGATAAGACATAATTGCTTGGTTGGTATGCTTGAAGTATTATTGTTTTTATGTCAAAAGATAGACTATTGCTTTGAATCACTCATGTCTTAATATTCATGCCATGATTAGACATATGATCAAGATTATGCTAGGTAACATTCCACATCAAAAATTATCTTTTTTATCATTTACCTACTCGAGGACGAGCAGGAATTAAGCTTGGGGATGCTGATACGTCTCTGTCGTATCTATAATTTTTGATTGTTCCATGCCAATATTCTACAACTTTCATATACTTTTTGGCAACTTTTTATACTATTTTTGGGACTAACATATTGATCCAGTGCCCCGTGCCAGTTCCTGTTTTTTGCATGTTTTTGGTTTCGCAGAATATCCATATCAAACGGAATCCAAACGGGATAAAAACGGACGGAGAATATTTTTGGAATATTTGGAGAATTTTGGAAGAAAATCCACGCGAGATGGTGCCCGAGGTGGCCACGAGGCAGGGGGCGCGCCTGCCCCCCTGGGCGCGCCCCTGACCCTCGTGGGCCACCCGTAAGGCGGTTGATGCCCTTCTTCGGCCGCAAGGAAGCTATTTTTTGGTAAAAAATCATGGTGAAGGTTTCAGTCCAATCGGAGTTACGGATCTCCATATATATACGAAACGGTGAAAGGGCAGCGGAGGAGAACGCAGAAACAGAGAGAGACAGAGAGACAGATCCAATCTCGGAAGGGCTCTCGCCCCTCCCACACCATGGAGACCATGGACCAGAGGGGAAACCCTTCTCTCATCTAGGGAGAAGGTCAAGGAAGAATAAGAAGGAGGGGGCTCTCTCCCCCTCGCTTCCGGTGGCGCCGGAACGCCGCCGGGGGCCATCATCATCACCGCGATCTTCACCAACACCTCCGCCATCTTCACCAACATCTCCATCACCTTCCCCCCTCTATCTACAGCGGTCCACTCTCCCGTAACCCGCTGTACCCTCTACTTGAACATGGTGCTTTATGCTTCATATTATTATCCAATGATGTGTTGCCATCCTATGATGTCTGAGTAGATTTTCGTTGTCCTATCGGTGGTTGATGAATTGCTATGATTGATTTAATTTGCTTGTGGTTATGTTGCTGTACTTTGGTGCCCATCATATGAGTGCGCGCGTGGATCACACCATAGGGTTAGTTGTATGTTGATAGGACTATGTATTGGAGGGCAAGAGTGACAGAAGCTTCAGCCTAGCATAGAAATTGATGCATACGGGATTGAAGGGGGACCAATATATATTAATGCTATGGTTGGGGTTTACCTTAATGAATGTTAGTAGTTGCGGATGCTTGCTAATAGTTCCAATCATAAGTGCATAGAATTCCAAGTCAGGGATGACATGCTAGCAGTGGCCTCTCCCACATAAAACTTGCTATCGGTCTAGTAAAGTAGTCAATTGCTTAGGGACAATTTCGCAACTCCTACCACCACTTTTCCACACTCGCTATATTAACTTTATTGTGTCTTTATCTAAACAGCCCCTACTTTTTATTTACGCACTCTTTATTATCTCGCAAACCTATCCAAAAACACCTACAAAGTACTTCTAGTTTCATACTGGTTCTAGGTAAAGTAAATGTTAAGCGTGCGTAGAGTTGTATCGGTGGTCGATAGAACTTGAGGGAATATTTATTCTACCTTTATCTCCTTGTTGGGTTCGACACTCTTACTTATCGAAAACTATTGCGATCCCCTATACTTGTGGGTTATCACGCCCACCGTGTCTGAATGGGTTCAGAGGCCGTTGTGTCACGTCTGATTGAAGTTACTAGTCTACCCCTATCGTTAGCAGTGTAAATCCGGTCGATAAGGATGTAAGTGTCAGGGGTAGACAGTAATTTCCATCTCGCAAACACTTGCTTCGGGCAGCCCACAAATTATAGTGGGTGTTTAGTGCTACCTCTTGAGCACTGCGTGTTTTCCCTTAAAGAGGAAACGGTAATGCAGTAAAGTAGCGTAAGTATTTCCCTCAGTTTTTGAGAACCAAGGTATCAATCCAGTAGGAGGTCACGCTCAAGTCCCTTGCACCCACGCAAACAAATAAGAACCTCGCAACCAACGCGATAAAGGGGTTGTCAATCCCTTCACGGTCACTTACGAGAGTGAGATCTGATAGAGATGATAAGATAATATTTTTGGTATTTTTATGATAAAGAGTAAAAGTAAAGAAAGCAAGTAAAAGTTAATGGAAATAACGGGAGATTAATATGATGGAAAATAGACCCAGGGGCCATAGGTTTCACTAGTGGCTTCTCTCAAGAGCATAAGTATTACGGTGGGTAAACGAATTACTATCGAGCAATTGATAGAATTGAGCATAGTTATGAGAATATCTAGGTATGATCATGTATATAGGCATCACGTCCATGACAAGTAGACCGAAACGATTATGTATCTACTACTATTACTCCACACATCGACCGCTATCCAGCATGCATCTAGAGTATTAAGTTCATAAGAACGGAGTAACGCTTTAAGCAAGATGACATGATGTAGAGGGATAAACTCATGCAATATGATATAAACCCCATCTTTTTATCCTCGATGGCAACAATACAATACGTGCCTTGCTGCCCCTGCTGTCACTGGGAAAGGACACCGCAAGATTGAACCCAAAGCTAAGCACTTCTCCCATGGCAAGAAAGATCAATCTAGTAGGCCAAACCAAACTGATAATTCGAAGAGACTTGCAAAGATAACCAATCATACATAAAAGAATTCGTAGAAGATTCAAATATTGTTCATAGATAATCTTGATCATAAACCCACAATTCATCGGATCTCAACAAACACACGGCAAAAGAAGATTACATCGAATAGATCTCCAAGAGAATCAAGGAGAACTTTGTATTGAGATCCAAAGGGAGAGAAGAAGCCATCTAGCTAATAACTATGGACCCGAAGGTCTGAGGTAAACACTCACACATCATCGGAGAGGCTATGGTGTTGATGTAGAAGCCCTCCGTGATCAATGCCCCCTCCGGCAGGACGCCGGAAAAGGCCCCAAGATGGGATCTCAGGGGTACAGAAGGTTGCGGCGGTGGAATTAGGTTTTCATGGTCTCCTTTGATGGTTTGGGGGTACATAGGTATATATAGGAGGAAGAAGTAGGTCGGTGGAGCCACGAGGGCCCCACGAGGGTGGAGGGCGCGCTTGGGGGGTAGGCGCGCCCCCCTACCTCGTGGCTTCCTCGTCTGTTGCTTGACGTCCACTCCAAGTCCTCTGGATCACGTTTGTTCCGAAAATCACGTTCCCGAAGGTTTCATTCCGTTTGGACTCCGTTTAATATTCTTTTTCTGCGAAACACTGAAATAGACAAAAAACAGCAATTTGGGTCGGGCCTCCGGTTATTAGGTTAGTCCCAAAAATAATATAAAAGTGTATAAATAAGCCCACTAAACATCCAAAACAGACTATATAATAGCATGGAACAATCAAAAATTATAGATACGTTGGAGACGTATCAAGCATCCCCAAGCTTAATTCCTGCTCGTCCTCGAGTAGGTAAATGATAAAAAACAGAACTTTTGATGTGGAATGCTTCTTAGCATAATTCTCAATGTAAATCTTTTTATTGTGGCATGAATATTTAGATCCGAAAGATTCAAGATAAAAGTTTAATGTTGACATAAAAACAATAATACTTCAAACATGCTAACCAAGCAATTATGGCTTATCAAAATAACATAGCCAAAGAAAGCTTATCCCTACAAAATCATATAGTTAGGCTATGTTTCAATTTTGTCACACGAACGTTCTCATCATGCATAACCCCGATGACAAGCCGAGCAATTGGTTCATACTTTTTAACGCGCTTCGGCCTTTTCAACTCTTACGCAATACATGAGCGCAAGCCATGGATATAGCACTATGGGTGGAGTAAAGTATAATGATGGGGGTTATGAGAGAAGACAAAAAAGGTAGAAAGTCTCACATTAACGCGGCTAATCAATAGGCTATGGAGATGCCCATCGATTGATGTCAATGAGAGGAGTAGGGATTGCCATGCAACCGATGCACTAGAGCTATAAATATATGGAAGCTCAACAAAAGAAACTAAGTGGGTGTGCAACCAACTCGCTTTCTCACGAAGACCTAGGGCATTTTGAGGAAGCCCATCATTGGAATATATAAGCCAAGTTCTATAATGAAAAATTCCCACTAGTATATGAAAGTGACAACATAGGAGACTCTCTATCATGAAGATCACGGTGCTACTTTGAAGCACAAGTGTGGAAAAAGGATAGTAACATTGTCCCTTCTCTCTTTTTCTCTCATTTTTTTTCTTTTTATTTTTTTTTATTTTGGGCCTTCTTTTTTTTGGACTCTTTTTTTTAGTCCGGAATCTTATCCCGACTTATGGGGGAATCATAGTCTCCATCATCCTTTCCTCACATGGGACAATGCTCTAATAATGATGATCATCACACTTTTATTACTTACAACTCAACAATTACAACTCAATACTTAGAACAAAATATGGCTTTATGTGAATGCCTCCGGCAGTGTACCGAGATATGCAATGAATCAAGAGTGACATGTATGAAAAATTATGAATAGTGGCTTTTTCCACAAAATATGATGTCAACTACATGATCATGCAAAGCAATATGACAATGATGAAGCGTGTCATAATAAACGGAACGGTGGAAAGTTGCATGGCAATATATCTCGGAATGGCTATGGAAATGTCATGATAGGTAGGTATGGTGGCTGTTTTGAGGAAGATATAAGGAGGCTTATGTGTGATAGAGCGCATCATATCACGGGGTTTGGATGCACCGGCGAAGTTTGCACCAACTCTCAAGGTGAGAAAGGGCAATGCGCGGTACCGTAGAGGCTAGAAAATTGTGGAAGGTTGAGAGTGCGTATAATCCATGGACTCACATCTATACCTACTAATAAAAGAAATAGGTATTCTTAGTCCGTCATGCTATTTTGTAGAAACCCCCTGATGTTTCTGACATTAAACCCGCAGTATATATCAAATGTTTTTTAAAGTACTCATATCTTTTAAACCGTAACTTCGAATTTGACATATTATATATGAAATTTGATTAGAAAAATATGTAAAATCTAAATATGATGTTATCTTACCTGTTAACAATTAAAAAATACTATCTAGGCTGCAATGTTAATCAACAATGCATTATCCGTCTTTTTTCATACCAGTACTGATTCAGATTGGGAATGAACACCTCAGCAAAATCAGGATTAGACATCAAATTGAAGATAAATTTGTTAGAGATATAAATAAGGACATGCGTGACAAGCAATAAAAGGACCAAATAAAGATGGAATGTCCGCTATAAAATAAATAAAAGAGAAAATGCAAAGGAGATCCGATAAAGATGAGATGTTGCGCTATTCTCCTATATATAAGAAGAAAAAAGACAGGACATGCATGAAAAAAATAAAAAGGAGGCATGCATGACAAAAAATAAAATAAAAGACAAGTTTGATAAGAAATAAATAGTGATGAAACAGGGACCAATACCTATGACATGTATGGCAAGAAACAGTGATGAAATAGGGGCGCAAGTACTTGCTTCAAAATGAGACCGTAAAAGAATGTTCTTTTCCAGAAAAAAAAAACTCTTTTTATGATTACAAAATCCTGTATCTTTTTAACAACCTTTTAACTCTTCATGTATTTAAGAAATAGCTACAAATTCTCAGATTATAGAACATTTTTTAAAATTAAGAGCGTGTGGCATTTTTTCTCCCGTTGCAACGCACGGGCCTTTTTGCTAGTTAGTCATAAAGAACTCATATACTTATTGCAAAAGTTTATTAGCCCTCGAAGCAAAGTACTACTACGCATGCCCCTAGAGGGATAGATTGGTAGGAAAAGACCATCGCTCGTCCCCGACCGCCACTCATAAGGAAAGCAATAAAAGAACACCTATGTGTCAAAATTGTCACACAACTTTTACCATACGTGCATGCTACGGGACTTGCCAACTTTAACACAAGTATTTTTGAATTTCACAATTACTCAACTAGCACACTCTAATATTACCACCTTTATATCTCAAACACTTATCAAGTATCTAACCTCTCATAACATTCAATGAACTTGATATGGAAGATTAATTTCACAATTAAAGCGAATTACCATGCTGTTTAAGATTCTCAAAATAATATAAGTGAAGCATGAGAGATCAATAATTTCTCTAAAATACAACCACCGTCGTGCTCTAAAAGGTATAAGTGAAGCACTAGAGCAAAAACTATATAGCTCAAAAGATATAAGTGAAGCACATAGAGTATTCTAACAAATTCCGAATCATGTGTGTCTCTCTCAAAAGGTGTGTACAGCAAGGATGATTGTGGCAAACTAACAAACAAAGACTCAAATCACACAAGACGCTCCAAGCAAAACACATATCATGTGGTGAATAAAAATATAGCTCCAAGTAAGTTACCGATGGTTGAGGACGAAAGAGGGGATGCCTTCCAGGGCATCCCCAAGCTTTGGCTTTTTGGTGTCCTTGGATTTACATTGGGGTTCCTTCGGCATCCCGAATCTTAGGCTCTTTCCACTCCTTGTTCCATAATCCATCAAATCTTTTACCCAAAACTTGAAAACTTCACAACACAAAACTTAACAGAAAATCTCGTGAGCTCCGTTAGCGAAAGAAAACAAAACACCACTTCAAGGTACTGTATTGAACTCATTCTTTATTTATATTGGTGTTAAACCTACTTTATTCCAACTTATATATGGTTTATAAACTATTTTACTAGCCATAGATTCATCAAAATAAGCAAACAACACACGAAAAACAGAATCTGTCAAAAACAGAACAGTCTGTAGTAATCTGTAACTAACGCAAACTTCTGGAACTCAGAAAAATCTACCAAAATAGGAAAACCTAGATAATTTGTTTATTGGTCTTCTGCAATTGGAATCAGTATTTTATCAAGTTCTGGTGATTTTTGACAATTGTATTCGTGAACAGAAAGTTTCTGGAATTTTCAGCAAGATCAAATAACTATCCTCCAAGAAGATCCTATAGGTTTAACTTGGCACAAACACTAATTAAAACACACACAAAATCTAACCAGAGGCTAGATCAAGGATTTATTCCTAAACAGAACCGAAAAGCAAAAAAAAAACTAAAAATAAAATTGGGTTGCCTCCCAACAAGCGCTAGCGTTTAACGCCCCTAGCTAGGCATAAAAGCAAGGATAGATCTAGGTATTGCCATCTTTGGTAGGCAATCCATAAGTGGCTCTCATAATAGATTCATATGGTAATTTAATTTTATTTCTAGGGAAGTGTTCCATGTCTTTCCTTAACGGAAATTGGAATCTAATATTCCCTTCCTTCATATCAATAATTGCACCGATCGTTCTAAGGAAAGGTCTACCAAGAATAATAGGACATGAAGGATTGCAATCTATATCAAGAACAATGAAATCTACGGGCACATAATTCCTATTTGCAACAATAAGAACATCATTAATTCTTCCCATAGGTTTCTTGATAGTGGAATCCGCAGATGCAAGTTTAAAGAGCAATCATCAAATTCACGAAAACCTAACAAATCACATAAAGTTTTTGGGATCGTGGAAACACTAGCACCCAAATCACACAAAGCATAACATTCATGATCTTCAATTTTAATTTTAATTGTAGGTTCCCATTCATCATAAAGTTTTCTAGGGGTAGAAACTTCCAACTCAAGTTTCTCTTCATAAGATTGCATCAAAGCATCAACGATATGTTTAGTGAAAGCTTTATTTTGACTATAAGCATGCAGAGAATTTAGCACGGATTGCAACAAGGAAATACAATCTATCAAAGACCAATTATAATAATTAAATATAGTGGCTTCATTGCTATCTAAAGTTTTAACCTCTTCAATCCCACTTTTACTAATTTTTGCATCAAGATCTAAAAACTCCGAATTTTTGGGACGCCTTTTAACTAAAGTTGACTCATCTCCAGTCCCATCATTATCAAGATTCATATTTCAAAACAAAGATTTAATAGGGGACACATCAATAACTTTTATATCTTCATCTTTATTCTCATAAAAACTAGAATAACACGCTTTCACAAAGCAATCTTTCTTAGCATGCATCCTAGCGGTTCTTTCTTTGCACTCATCAATGGAAATTCTCATGGCTTTGAGAGACTCATTGATATCATGCTTAGGTGGAATAGATCTAATTTTCAAAGAATCAACATCAAGAGAAAGTCTATCCACGTTCCTAGCCAATTCATCAATCTTAGGCAATTTTTCTTCAAGCAAAGCATTGAAATTCTTTCGAGAAATCATAAATTCTTTAACACTAGTCTCAAAATGAAAGGGCATCTTATTAAAATTTCCATAAGAGTTGTTGTAGGAATTACCATAATTATTAGAGGAGTTACTAGGATACGGCCTAGGATTAAAGTTTCCTCTATAAGCGTTGTTACCGAAATTATTCCTACCAACAAAATTCACATCCATAGATTCATTATTATTCTCAATCAAAGTAGACAAAGGCATATCATTAGGATCAAAAGCAACACTCTTATTAGCAAACAATTTCATAAGTTCATCCATCTTTCCATTCAAAACATTAATTTCTTCTATTGCATGCACCTTTTTACTAGTAGATCTTTCAGTGTGCCATTGAGAATAATTAACCATAATATTATCTAGGAGTTTAGTAGCTTCTCCTAAAGTGATTTCCATAAAAGTGCCTCCCACGGCCGAATCTAAAAGATTTCTAGAAGCAAAATTCAATCCGGCATAAAAAAATTGTATAATCATCCATAAATTCAAACCATGAGTGGGGCAATTACGTAACATTAATTTCATCCTCTCCCAAGCTTGTGCAACATGTTCATGATCAAGTTGCTTAAAATTCATAATATCGTTTCTAAGAGAGATGATCTTAGTGGGAGGAAAATACTTAGAGATAAAAGCATCTTTGCACTTATTCCAAGAATCAATACTATTTTTAGGCAAAGATGAAAACCAAGTTTTAGCATGATCTCTAAGCGAAAAAGGAAATAGCTTCAATTTAACAATATCATTATCCACATCTTTCTTATTTTGCATATCACACAAATCAACAAAGCTATTTAGATGGGTAGCGGCATCTTCACTAGGAAGGCCGGCGAATTGATCTTTAATGACAAGATTCAACAAAGCAGCATTAATTTCACAAGATTCAGCTTCGGTAAGAGGAGCAATCGGAATGCTAAGAAAATCATTGTTGTTGGTATTGGCAAAGTCAGACAATTTAGTATTATCTTGAGCCATCGTGACAAGCAAGCAATCCAACACACGAGCGAACAAGAAGCAAGCGAAAAAGAGAGCGAACGGAAGAGAGAGGGCGAATAAAACAGCAAGGGTGAAGTGGGGGAGAGGAAAACGAGAGGCAAATGGCAAATAATGTAATGCGAGGGATAAGAGTTTGTGATGGGTACTTGGTATGTCTTGACTTGGCGCACACCTCCCCGGCAACGGCGCCAGAAATCCTTCTTGCTACCTCTTGAGCACTGCGTTGGTTTTCCCTTGAAGAGGAAAGGGTAATGCAGTAAAGTAGCGTAAGTATTTCCCTCAGTTTTTGAGAACCAAGGTATCAATCCAGTAGGAGGTCACGCTCAAGTCCCTTGCACCTACACAAACAAATAAGAACCTCGCAACCAACGTGATAAAGGGGTTGTCAATCCCTTCACGGTCACTTACGAGAGTGAGATCTGATAGAGATGATAAGAGAATATTTTTGGTATTTTTATGATAAAGAGTAAAAGTAAAGAAAGCAAGTAATCAGTAATGGAAATAACGGGAGATTAATATGATGGAAAATAGACCCGGGGGCCATAGGTTTCACTAGTGGCTTCTCTCAAGAGCATAAGTATTACGGTGGGTAAACGAATTACTGTCGAGCAATTGATAGAATTGAGCATAGTTATGAGAATATCTAGGTATGATCATGTATATAGGCATCACGTCCGTGACAAGTAGACCAAAACGATTATGCATCTACTACTATTACTCCACACATCGACCGCTATCCAGCATGCATCTAGAGTATTAAGTCATGGAGTAACGCTTTAAGCAAGATGACATGATGTAGAGGGATAAACTCATGCAATATGATATAAACTCCATCTTTTTATCCTCGATGGCAACAATACAATACGTGCCTTGCTGCCCCTGCTGTCACTGGGAAAGGACACCGCAAGATTGAACCCAAAGCTAAGAACTTCTGCCATGGCAAGAAAGATCAATCTAGTAGGCCAAACCAAACTGATAATTCCAAGAGACTTGCAAAGATAACCAATCATACATAAAAGAATTCAGAGAAGATTCAAATATTGTTCATAGATAATCTTGATCATAAACCCACAATTCATCGGATCTTGACAAACACACCGCAAAAGAAGATTACGTCGAATAGATCTCCAAGAGAATCAAGGAGAACTTTGTATTGAGATCCAAAGAGAGAGAAGAAGCCATCTAGCTAATAACTATGGACCCGAAGGTCTGAGGTAAACTACTCACACACCATCGGAGAGGCTATGGTGTTGATGTAGAAGCCCTCCGTGATCAATGCCCCCTCCGGCAGGACGCCAGAAAAGGCCCCAAGATGGGATCTCACGGGTACAGAAGATTGCGGCTGTGGAATTAGGTTTTCGTGGTCGCCTCTGATGGTTTGGGTGTACGTAGGTATATATAGGAGTAAGAAGTAGGTCGGTGGAGCCACGAGGGTGGAGGGCGCGCCTGGGGGGTAGGCGCGCCCCCCTACCACGTGGCTTCCTCGTCTGTTGCTTGACGTCCACTCCAAGTCCTCTGGATCATGTTTGTTCCGAAAATCACGTCCCCGAAGGTTTCATTCTGTTTGGACTTCGTTTAATATTCTTTTTCTGCGAAACACTGAAATAGGCAAAAAAAACAGCCATTTCGGCTGGGCCTCCGGTTAATAGGTTAGTCCCAAAAATAATATAAAAGTGTATAAATAAGCCCATTAAACATCCAAAACAGAATATATAATAGCATGGAACAATCAAAAATTATAGATACGTTGGAGACGTATCATTTAGCCGCTTCGTTCAAAACTTGGGAGAATTAGCATTCACATTTGTCCTGGGCCCTGGCAAACTAAATTCAAATCCAATTTGTATTCGATTACAAATATCCACAGATAATTCTACATTTTGTTATTTATTTCTTCAAAACCACAACAAAGATTTATTCCACCTTTATATATGATTATGATTTAGAAATGCCGTGATCTTCGAATTCAGTAGGTTGGATACACTTTGAGTCAAACAATTATTTCATCCAATACAATATGCTCACACGAAAAACAGTTCACCTTATGTCAATCATACAAGTACTGAGGATTACCTCGCCTAAAAAATTCGGATCATTACTACACATGGACAACATAGGGGGTCTTACAACATAATCCATTCAGAGACATGGCACAACATGCAAGTACAATAATCTAATGACAATTTCAACTGGTATCTAAAGAAGAACCTGGATTACCCTGGGCTTCAGATAGCAGAAACAGCAGGACCTCCTCCGTCTTCAAATGCAACATTCTTACTTCCTCCAATTCTTGGGTTGCTTCCATAATGTGTGCCGCTAATTCCATAATTTCCAGCCTCAAGATAAAGATTACCTCATTCATGGCAGCCACACCATCTCTTTCTGCCTCTAGTAGAGCCTCAAGAACTATAATATCTGTGCTCAGACTGGTCTCCGGCGGTGTTGCCTCTGAACTGCTACCATCTGGTAACATGGATGGTGCACTGCTTCCACAAATAGATTCTGGGGTTGTACATTGTGTCCTAGTGTGAACGGCATCCCAAAAGGTTTCCGCTGGACATAAGTAAGAGATACTTATCGCATGATCCAGGCAGTAAGCTTACATGGTAAACGACATACGAATTATTGCCAAGCATGGCAAGCTATATTTAAATGATTCGAAGCAGCATCAGCGAAAAGAAATTAAAATGGTAAGACGAAAGTTGAAAGGGAGTGTACCACCGCTATATTTAAGTTGCCAAGGCATCTAAGCAGTTGAAATAAGCTAAGAAAGCACTTAACAGTGTGTCCTCATATAAACTACAAAGACAGTCTTGTGATGAAGTTCAGAGGAAAAGTTAAGGACTCAAATGAACTAGGCATGCATTTCTTTACGATAGTACAACAGGCACTGCTGACATATTGGCCAACTCAGGTATAGCGTAACAACAAACAAGCATTCGAATCAAGCAATACAGCAAAGGAGACAACTGAATTGTTTGTAATTCTATAGGATTACAGGTTGAGGGCATAAGCCAAGAAACCAGCCCACTCGCATTACATTTCACATGTACTAAAACACACTGGCTTACCATATGTTGCTATGAAGCCTCGCTGCTGTTGCAATGTTCTTTGAAGATATCGTCAGCATCCCGTGGTTGCAAATCTAGTTGTTGTAGTTTATTCTGCACCCTCTATTTAGGTAAAATTAATTTTAATCGCATGCACTGGTCCGAATTGATCATCAATGGTTCATATAAACTAATGAAAGAAGGGTGTGTGCATACACGACAATATATCTGCTTCCCTCTATTTTTATGCTTGTTCGAGGTGCCAGCCCCAAAAGAACAAATATTTTGCTTGATGGGGTTGGCAGCTCCATAATTAATAGAAGCATCAAATTAGTCATGCAACTTGGGAAGATCAAGAACACACAAACAAGTAATGAACAGGGGCTCGGAGCAGTGATGTAATAGCTAGCATCAGATAATGTGGGGTAAAACAAACAAAAAGCAGCGGAACCACATGCTAGTTTGCTGATGTGTAATTAAGCATAGAGAACATTAAGCAGACTGATGGAACCAACAGGTGGCATCAGAACAACACCATTATCATAAATATAGCATTCAAGAAGTAAAATAGTAGGCAGTGATATCTAGGAAGTATAATAATACTTAGGACAAAACTAAAGCATATTAACTATATGTGCACTGGTATGTAATTTAGCACATGTAACATGTTCACTGCTAGAAGTATGGCCCTACAGGTGCAAGCAGAATAACGCGTCTCATGAAAAACTGAATGATGCCCTGAAGAAATTCAAAGGTGCGGTGCTTATGCTAAGAAAGTGAACGTAGGCGCCGGCCGTTGGATAATAGTACCTGATTCTCGGCGGCGTATGGGTATCGTTGTCATACTTGATAGCTAAGGATCATCGATGGTGCTCGTGTTGCGGTTGAGTTTGGGCCGGCTGTCGCCGTCGCTGAAGTGGCTCCAGTGCTACGGTTGCGGCGCCTGTCGACATACAAGAAAGCTCATCTATGGTATGTGAACAGTTGCACGATAAAGAGAAAAACCAAAGGAGTACAAATTGAAATAACCTGATGAGGCTGCGCCCTCGGTAAAGCAGGGCCGGTGGAGTTGAATATGGCATACGTGGAGCGGGTTTGGTGCAGTGGACGAAGGCTTTGGCGGGCACGTTGTACAGTGATTTTCGTGAGGCGGATCTGTTGCGGCGGACGAGGGCTTGTATGAAGGGCCAGCGAAGTGGCGGACGAGGGAGTCAGTGAAGGGCCTACACTGTGGTGGACGAGGGCGCCGGTTAAGCAGATCCGGTGCGGTGGACCATGATGGTGGTCAAGGAGATCTGGAGCGGTGGACAAGCCAGTCGCTGAAGCGGCTCCGGTGAAGTGGTGAGTTGGCAGTTGGGGGTTCCAAGGTGCGGAAGGTAGATCCGTCGGGGAATGAGGTCCACCGCTGCGGCGGAGGACTAGATTCGGCGGCTTGCCGTGGTTGGGGGGTCGGGGAGGGGAAGGGGAGGGGCTCTGGGGAAGAATGTTGGGGCAAAGAGGGGAAAATAATGGAGTTACCAAAGTAGCCCTTTTCCGTTCATGTGGCAGGGGTAAAACAAGAATATCGCAGGGCTAAAATTTCGGGCGCGAGATATTTCGATGTGAGCAGGAAGTTTGAAAGCTTTTGGCGCCTGAAATTATATTCTGCTCTTGTACGGCCGACTATGATATCATGGCCAAGAATTTGTTTCTTTTGCACGCAAAAAAGTGCAAGTTTTGAAAATCAATGTCTCCAACTCGAAACTTAGATTGTCCATTCAATTCAAATATGGATCATTGAGCTACTACAAGCAAATACCATCATACAGTCCAATTCAAATGAAATTCCAAATGTGTTTATCCTAAATATGATGACAAAAGCAAAAATGTGTATGTGTATGAATAAAGTGGATGATTATAAAGTTTGAACATGCCCGTATGTGTATATCTCTAGGTTTGATATATGAATTTGAAATCACGAAATCCCGGCTTAAAAAGTGTACCTCCATTTAAATGAATTACAAAAGCTAATGATGGAGTCAAATTTCAAAATTCCAATCTTAGGTTTGTAATTCTGGTACATCAAGGTATATCACGCATGTTCAAAAGTATCATTATCTCATAGTCCAAACTGTGAAACAAATTGATCAACCATGAGTGCACACAGTATTGACCATGTATATCTCAATTACGCTAAAGTCCCTCAAATATAGACACCTCACTCTTTATCTGAAGCCAACCCCCCCTCCTCGTCGCCCCCCACACACAGAGAAGTCGTTCTCTCCCCCAAACACCAACACACGAGCACATTAACACCCCTCTCTCTTCTAAAGTATGGACCCCAATATAGGTCTCTATCACTTTATCTCTTGGGCATGCACACATCTCTTCCCCCACTCTCTAGCTAGGTCTCGCAGCATCTCTCTTTCCCAAGAACACGCACTATGTAGAGTGTATCTTTCCCATACACACAAAACGTCGCCCCCAAACGTCTATCTCGCTAGTTATGTGGTTCTCGCACACTCACCTCACACACCACCCCCACTGCAAACAAGCACACTTTGTCTCCTTGTGCACCACTCTCCTCTTTCTATCTCTCCCACATGCGGACCCGCCCCAGCTCCTTCCATGTATACATATATGTCGTGACTCTCTCCATAGCTCCCTAATGTATCATCGTTCTCGATCTCGCACATTGTTCTCTACACCATCTATTCTAGATCTCTCATGAAGTCCCTATCACACACACGATGACTCGCTTCCCTTGCGTCTCCATACATAGGCCAATTTCAAACAACGTAAACATTGTCTCCCTATCTATATGCCATTTATAAACACAAACGCCCCTCTCTCGCCCCCTCTCTTCCTCTATCTCTCCATCGCTAGCTCTCTCTCTCTCTCTCTCGCTCTCACACCCCTCTCCCACACACACTCGATGTCTCTTCCAAATAGTCTGCTCCCCCCGCCCGCACCCATGCTATCCCGCTACTACACATGTCACACCATTCCCCCTTCCCTTATACTAGGTTTACATCATTAGTGGTCTCTCTACTCCACATACACACACTCCCTCTCACACACAAACGCGCGCACAAACACACACAGACACGCACAAACACCCATTAATCTGGATCCTCATCTCTCCCCATGTCCGCATGTGTATCTCACACACTCACTCTCTAATTATGTATATGTGTCTCCACGTTACACAACACAAAGCCCCATGTACATGTCTCTCTCTATCCTCCACACGCATAGACACAAAGAATCTGTTATCATTGCCTCAGTCTCTAGACATATCACACACGCACACTGGCTCTCTCTCTCGCAAACACGCTCAACAAGGGTTTCCCCATGAATAACTTACCGTCTATTCATCAACAGTCGTGGCAGTACGGCGAACACGAGACGTGAAAAAGAATAAATCTACATGTGCTCAGACCACCTAGTATGACTACTAGGACTAGAGCAAGCCAAAAAGCGTGCCGCCGTCACCCCCTCCTTATCGGCGACGGGAAAACCTTTGTTTTACATAGTCGAGAAGTCGTTGTGCTAAGGCCCCACATGCTGAGGCGTTGAATAGAATGTAGATGCTAGTTTACGGAAACAAGTATCGATAATACGTTTGTATCTCCATACTTATATTTCTTCTCTTATAAAAATCCGAGTTGGTGATGATGGTGCGCGTGCCATCTTGCAATATAGACCGTCCGATCTATATTTGACGGATGGAAATTAAACTAAAAGATACCCGCACCCCTCTCCACATTTGCAGACATGGCCTTCCCTCGTTCATCCTTATCTCCAACAACCTCATTGTTGAGCAATTAAGAAAGGAAGCCTCTGGAACAAACTGGCCTGGTGGCTGCTGCCGGCGTCGTCAATCCCCATGCCTCCGCTCAGTCCGACCACCAATCACCACCACGCCCCACTCCTCTTCACCTTATCTCCTATTTCTCGAGATATCATTAGTTTTTACACATTGGATTACTCCCGCATGGGTCAATCACAACGAGTGTTTTTATTTAAAAAATGCATCTTGATGTTCCGTGCAATGCACAGATCTTGCTAGTACTCCTACAGAAGACTAAGTTGGTGATGATGGTGTGTTTGCCATCCGTCGTTTGTGACCATTAGATCTACATCTAACGACTGTGAGGTAAGTTGTTGCCTTTTCTCACCAACATCCCACTTGTCTACCAATTTGCAGAAAAACCCATAATTAGTATCTTAAAACCAACAACATCCCTCCCTGACCTCACCAAAACAGCCCAAGGAATATATTCTAATTGAAACATAATATATCTCTAGTGATATATGTATATCAAAATTAGAGTCTTTTGTATCAAGTTTGTGAATAAGTATTATTCTAATTATGATTCGTTGCAACGCACATGAACATTGCTAGTATTTCCAACAATGCAATTTTTTCCCTAGTATTCCATAGTTTCGAGTTTTCCATCAAGATATTAGTCACTCATGGTTGATATTTACTTTTAATCATGTACACATATGCACTATGTAACTAGCCTTGCTTATTGGGTTCCAAAGCTTAACTTTCACTCCTACTTACAATATGTAGAGTATTTAACAAAAAACTACCACTTTCAACCAGCCCTAGGAAGAATCTATTGTACAAAAAATAGCAAAAACATACCCAAAATTTCTTAATCCACGCCAAAAACTACTACCTAGTACTCCCTCCGTCCCACAATGTAAGACGTTTTTGCAAGCTAATTTAGCTTGCAAAAACATCTTATATTATGGGACAGAGGGAGTACCGATTAGGTTAGTTTAAACCCATTTATGACAGGGTTGGCCCACAAGTCCATGCTGACGAGGCAGCTTAAACCAACACATTTTGTTTGACCGTTGACACGAGGGACCCACATCTGACCTTCTATCCTGTTATTCCCCCTCAAATCATTATTTTCCTGAACATTACTTCAAACAGTACTGATGCGTGTTCATCGGTGGCGCCGATGATGAGCGAGTTGGCCGCCGCTCCGCCGGAAGGGCCGGACGCCGCGCTGGCCTCCGCACGGGTTGGCAGGCTGGCCCGAGCGTGACTCACGAGCGAGCAAGCCGCCGCGCTGGCCTTCGCTCGAGCCAGATGGCTGGCCTTAGCGCGGTGCGCGCGAGCAAGCCGTCGCGCCGCCGTGCCAATCTAGCTAGCAAACCTTGCAGACAAGTAGCTGGATGGAGCTATCTTGGCTAGCTAGCGGCCGTGAGCGCCGGATGGAGCTGGCATCCGGGCTGCCGCAAGATGGGCTCCGCACCGCCGGCGGTTTTGACCTTGCCTTTTGCCGGCGGCGGTAGCTGCGTCCCATGGCCGAGGATGACTAGGTGGACGGGCCGGAGGTACGAGGTCACTCGGGGATTTTTTTGCAGACTGACATGTAGGTCCCACAAGTCATAACGCTCGGTCGAATAGAAGGCGTTGACTTAATGGGCGACATGGGCCCTATTTGGATACTCTAAGTCAGAGGTTGGATTCTAACCCTGAACTAACTCTAACCAAAGTGGTGTTTGGATGGCAGGGTTAGATTGACAACAAATGTATCCAAACAGGGCCATGGGTTGAAACGTGCCTATAACGGCACTTTGTAGAGTAGTCGTTTCTTGGTAGGGCTGGTTGGTAAGAGCATGTACAATGGTTGATAAGGTAGTCTTATCTTAAGTCTGCCACGTATGCAAGTGGTAGTAGTTTCTTGGCATTATTAGTGGTTTCTTGCATTATTAGGGGTTTCTTGTAAGGAACAATGTACTACTAGCGACAAAAGGCGATTCTAGGTTGCGTTGTACTCCAACGAGTACTACTAGTGGTCGCGGGAGTGTATACCTCGTTTTGTGGGTTCGGTCCTGGCCGAACGCACGGCGGCCTTTTTTTAATAGTAACTTCGCTGCGAGCCAATATTTTACACTGGTAGTTTGAGTTTTGAAGTCAAACGGACGTGCGGCACCACAATCTGGGTGCACTGGATAGCCTAGCCACGTGAACGGGTTTTCCTTCCCAGCATCTCGTGGCTCGCATGGTCGCCCTAGCCGCACCTCGCTTGCAGCTTCCTCATCAGCTAGTAGCATATTTAAACTAGCGCCTCCCAATTAAGCCCGAGGAGCTAGAAAAGCCTGGCGGGGCATTGGGAACTGTGCAATATGGCTCTGTACGTAAAGTGCTCTACTACTACTCTGTAGCTTGTGGCGTTGCACGCATGGACTTCACTCCATTATCGGCTCTACTATAAAAGAAATTCCTCTTGACGTGTTTTTTTTTGAAACGGAGGCAAAAGCTTTGCTTCATCTCATTCATAAAGAAGGAACTACTAACAAAGTTCGACGAGATCCATTACACCTCCACAAATGGAAGCGAAAAGCCTAGTCTCGCTATATCAAATAACTCAAATGTTCTGCCCCCGCAGTAACCGTCGCTGATAAACAGGCTGCTAGTGTGTGTGTGAGAGGAGCGGCTGAGTAGGCCAGCTACGTGAGAGGAGCAACTGAATAGAGCACCGAGAGTACCCACTAGGCCACTACGCAGGTGTACTTTCCCTGCATTGATAGTACATCGATGGTTCTAGAGAACAGTAGTACCCTCCACTTCCAACTGTAGCTCCTTGGCCCTGAGATTCAAGAGTTCAAAACTGGTGCACTATACTAGAAGTACAATACATCGCACTACTAGTTGAGAAAGTAGTACTAGTACTGCTACAGTGCGAGTACGTACTCCTCCGTCGCATAATGTAAGACGTTTTTTGACACTAGTTGGCGTGTACAAAAAATAGCAAAAACATACCCAAAATTTCTTAATCCACGCCAAAAACTACTAGCTAGTGCCAAAAATTTCTTACTAGTGCTATTATTTACAGTATAATGCAATCCCATAATGCTAGTACTAGTAGTAAATAATAGCCTCACCCCTTCGCTAAGGAACGATCTACAGTTGGAAGGGACGAGGCCCTGCGGTTACTATGCTCTTATCTCCTCCTCGCCAGTTCCCTCCCCCCAAAGAGAAGGCAGTTTGTCGCTGCTCCCATGGATTCGCCAGGCGGTTCTCCTCCTCGTCGGGGCTGGGAGACCTTGGACGACGATCCTCTCAGAGAAATCGCATGCCGCTCCGACGTCCTCACCGCCGCAAGACTCGGTGCTTCCTGCACCAACTTTTTCAAGACGGTGCTTAAAAAGGCTTGGGAAAAGGCCATGCTTGTTGGTCTTCCATGCGTCCTCGAGGAGAAGGTTCTTCTATGGGACAATCCTTCGAACAGTCCACTGCTCCCTGGCCATGGTTGCACGTTGACTCCGCTAGAGTTGCCGACGTTGAGAGGTAGTCGGATTTTGTCCGATGAGCAGGTCAAAAATGGAGTTTGATCATGTAGTACTTAGTTATTCCATTTCCATCACGTAATTTCTCCGCTGCCCACCATCTTATATATAGGTCTGGGTCGGTGCCAACGAAGATTGGCTTGCATACCTCCGGCCGGATACCACCATCATTTTGCACAACATCCACAGCAGTGCGGCCGTTCCGGTAGACCCCTTCTCCACCATTGGGATTGTTGGGGAACGTAGTAATTTCAAAATTTTCCTACACACACACAGGATCATGGTGATGCATAGCAACGAGAGGGGAGAGTGTTGTCCACGTACCCTCGTAGACCGAAAGCGGAAGCGTTAGCACAACACGGTTGATGTAGTCGTACGTCTTCACGATCCGACCAATCAAGTACCGAACGCACGGCACCTCCGAGTTCAGCACACGTTCAGCTCGATGACGTCCCTCGAACTCCGATCCAATTGACCTTTGAGGGAGAGTTCCGTCAGCACGACAGCGTGTTGACGATGATGATGTTCTACCGATGCAGGGCTTCGCCTAAGCACCGCTACGATATTATCAAGATGGATTATGGTGGAGGGGGGCACCGCACACGGCTAAGAGATCAAGAGATCAATTGTTGTGTCTATGGGGTGCCCCCCTCCTCCATATATAAAGGGGGAGGAGGAGAGGGCCGGCCAAGGGGAGGAGACGCGCCCAAGGGGGGCAATCCTACTCCAAGTAGGATTCCCCCCTCTTTCCTAGTCCAAGTAGGAGAGGGGAAGGAAGAGAAGGAGAAGGAGAAGGAAGGAGAGGGAGGAAAAGGAGGAAAGGGAGGCCGGCCCCCTAGTCCAATTCGGTTTGGGCTAGGGGGGCCGCGCGCCCTGCCTCGTATTCCCGTAACTCCCCGAAAATACCCGAATCACTCGGAACCTTTCCGATGTCCGAATATAGTCGTCCAATATATCGATATTTACGTCTTGACCATTTGGAGACTCCTCGTCATGTCCCCGATCTCATCCGGGACTCTGAACTACCTACGGTACATCAAATCACATAAACTCATAATACAATCGTCACCGAAACTTTAAGCGTGCGGACCCTACGGGTTCGAGAACTATGTAGACATGACCGAGACACGTCTCCGGCCAATAACCAATAGCGGAACCTGGATGCTCATACTGGCTCCCACATATTCTAAGAAGATCTTTATCGGTCAAACCGCATAACAACGTTCGTTGTTCCCTTTGTCATCGGTATGTTACTTGCCCGAGATTCGATCGTCGGTATCTCAATACCTAGTTCAATCTCGTTACCGGCAAGTCTCTTTACTCATTCCGTAATGCATCATCCTGCAACTAACTCATTAGTCACATTGCTTGCAAGGCTTATAGTGATGTGCATTACCGAGTGGGCCCAGAGATACCTCTCTGACAATCCGAGTGACAAATCCTAATCTTGAAATACGCCAACCCAACAAGTACCTTCGGAGACACCTGTAGAGCACCTTTATAATCACCCAGTTACGTTGTGATGTTTGGTAGCACACAAAGTGTTCCTCCGGTAAACGGGAGTTGCATAATCTCATAGTCATAGGAACATGTATAAGTCATGAAGAAAGCAATAGCAGAATACTAAACGATCATGTGCTAAGCTAATGGAATGGGTCAAGTCAATCACATCATTCTCCTAATGATGTGATCCCATTAATCAAATGACAACTCATGTCTATGGCAAGGAAACATAACCATCTTTGATCAACGAGCTAGTCAAGTAGAGGCATACTAGTGACACTCTGTTTGTCTATGTATTCACACATGTATTGCGTTTCCGGTTAATACAATTCTAGCATGAATAATAAACATTTATCATGAGAATAAGGAAATAAATAATAACTTTATTATTGCCTCTAGGGCATATTTCCTTCAGTCTCCCACTTGCACTAGAGTCAATAATCTAGTTCACATCGCCATGTGATTTAACACCAATAGTTCACATCACTACGTGATTAATACCCGTAGTTCACATCGTCATGTGACCAACACCCAAAGGGTTTACTAGAGTCAATAATCTAGTTCACATCTCTATGTGATTAACACCCAAGGAGTACTAAGGTGTGATCATGTTTTGCTTGTGAGAGAAGTTTAGTCAACGGGTCTGCCACATTCAGATCCGTGTGTATTTTGCAAATTTCTATGTCAACAATGCTCTGCACGGAGCTACTCTAGCTAATTGCTCCCACTTTCAATATGTATCCAGATTGAGACTTAGAGTCATCTGGATTAGTGTTAAAACTTGCATCGACATAACCTTTTATGACGAACCTTTTGTCACCTCCATAATTGAGAAACATATCCTTATTCCACTAAGGATAATTTTGACCGCTGTCCAGTGATCTACTCCTAGATCACTATTGTACTCCCTTGCTAAACACAGTGTAGGGTATACAATAGATCTGGTACACAGCATGGCATACTTTATAGAACCTATGGCCGAGGCATAGGGAAAGACATTCATTCTCTTTCTATCTTCTGCCGTGGTCTGGCTTTGAGTCTTACTCAATTTCACACCTTGTAACACAGGCAAGAACGCTTTCTTTGACTGTTCCATTTTGAACTACTTCAAAATCTTGTCAAGGTATGTACTTATTGAAAAAAAATCTTATCAAGCGTCTTGATCTATCTCTATAGATCTTGATGCTCAATATGTAAGCAGCTTTCCCGAGGTCTTTCTTTGAAAAAACTCCTTTCAAATACTCCTTTATGCTTTCCAGAAAATTCTACATTATTTCCGATCAACAATATGTCATTCACATATACTTATCAGAAAGGCTGTAGTGCTCCCACTCACTTTCTTGTAAATACAGGCTTCACCGCAAGTCTATATAAAACTATATGCTTTGATCACACTATCAAAACGTACATTCCAACTCTGAGATGCTTGCACCAGTCCATAAATGGATCACTGGTGCTTACACACTTTGTTAGCATCTTTTGGATTGACAAAACCTTCTGGTTGCATCATATACAAATCTTCTTTAAGAAATCCATTAAGGAATGCAGTTTTGACATCCATTTGCCAAATTTCATAAAATGCGGCAATTGCTAACATGATTCAGACAGACTTTAAGCATCGCTATGAGTGAGAAAATCTCATCATAGTCAACACCTTGAACTTTGTCAAAACCTTTTTTCGACAAGTCTAGCTTTGTAGATAGTAACACTACTTTCAGCGTCCGTCTTCCTCTTGAAGATCCATTTATTTTCTATGGCTTGCCGATCATCGGGCAAGTCAACCAAAGTCCACAATTTGTTCTCATACATGGATCCCATCTCAGATTTCATGGCCTCAAGCCATTTCGTGGAATCTGAGCTCACCATCGCTTCCTCATAGTTCGTAGGTTCGTCATGGTCAAGTAACATGACCTCCAGAAAAGGATTACCGTACCACTCTTGGTGCGGATCTTACTCTGGTTGACCTACGAGGTTCCGTAGTAACTTGATCTGAAGTTACATGATCATCATCATTAGCTTCCTCACTAATTGGTGTAGGAGTCACAGGAACAAATTTCTGTGATGAACTACTTTCCAATAAGGGAGCGGGTACAGTTACCTCATCAAGTTCTACTTTCCTCCCACTCACTTCTTTCGAGAGAAACTCCTTCTCTAGAAAGGATCTATTCTCAGCAACAAATTTGCCTTCGGATCTGTGATAGAAGGTGTACCCAACAATTTCGTTTGGGTATCCTATGAAGATGCACTTCTCCGATTTGGGTTCGAGCTTATCAGTTTGAAACTTTTTCACATAAGCATCGCCGCCCCAAACTTTAAGAAACGACAGCTTAGGTTTCTTGCTAAACCACAGTTCATACGATGTCGTCTCAACGGATTTATATGGTGCCCTATTTAACGTGAATGCAGCTGTCTCTAATGCATAACCCCAAAACGATAGTGGTAAATCGGTAAGAGACATCATAGATTGCACTATATCCAATAAAGTACGGTTATGACATTCAGACACACCATTATGCTATGGTGTTCTAGGTGGCATGAATTTGTGAAACTATTCCACATTGTTTTAGTTGAAGACCAAACTCGTAACTCAAATATTCGTCTCCGCGATCAAATCGTAGAAACTTTATTTTCTTGTTACGATGATTTTCCACTTCACTCTAAAATTCTTTGAACTTTTCAAATGTCTCAGACTTATGTTTCATCAAGTAGATATACCCATATCTGCTCAAATCATCTGTGAAGGTCAAAAAATAACGATACCCGCCGCGAACCTCAACACTCATCGGATCGCATACATCAGTAAATATTATTTCCAATAAGTCAGTTGCTCGCTCCATTGTTCCAGAGAACGGAGTCTTAGTCATCTTGCCCATAAGGCATGGTTTGCAAGCATCAAGTGATTCCAAAATCCCATCGGCATGGAGTTTCTTCATGCGCTTTACACCAATATGACCTAAACGGCAGTGCCACAAATAAGTTGCACTATCATTATTAACTTTGCATCTTTTGGCTTCAATATTATGAATATGTGTATCACTATGATCGAGATTCAACAAACTATTTTCATTGGGTGTATGACCATTGAAGGTTTTATTCATGTAAACAGAACAACAATTATTCTCTGACTTTAAATGAATAACTGTATTACAATAAACATGATCAAATCATATTCATGCTCAACGCAAACACCAAATAACACTTATTTAGGTTCAACACTCATCTCGAAAGTATAGGGAGTGTGCGATGATGATCATATCAATCTTGGAACTACTTCCAACACACATCATCACTTCACCCTTAACTAGTTTATGTTCATTCTGCAACTCCCGTTTCGAGTTACTACTCTTAGCAACTGAACTAGTATCAAATACTGAGGGTTTGCTATAAACACTAGTAAAGTACACATCAATAACAAGTATATCAAATATACCTATGTTCACTTTGCCATCCTTCTTATCCGCCAATTACTTGGGGTAGTTCCGCTTCCAGTGACCAGTCCCTTTACAGTAAAAGCACTTAGTCTCAGGCTTAGGTCCAGACTTGGGCTTCTTCACTCGAGCAGCAACTTGCTTACCGTTCTTCTTGAAGTTCCCCTTCTTCCCTTTGCCCATTTTCTTGAAACTAGTGGTCTTGTCAACCATCAACACTTGATGTTTTTCTTGATTTCTACCTTCGTCGATTTCAGCATCACGAATAGCTTGGGAATTGTTTCCGTTATCCCTTGCACATTATAGTTCATCACGAAGTTCTAGTAACTTGGTGATAGTGACTAGAGAACTCTGTCAATCACTATCTTATCTGGAAGATTAACTCCCACTTGATTCAAGTGATTGTAGTACTCAGACATTCTGAGCACATGCTCACTAGCTGAGCAATTCTCCTCCATCTTGTAGGCAAAGTACTTGTCAAAGGTATCATATCTTTTGACATGGGCATGAGTCTGAAATACTAATTTCAACTCTTGGAACATCTCATATGCTCCATAGCATTCAAAACGTCTTTAAAGCCCCGATTCTTAGCCGTCAAGCATGGTGCACTAAACTATCAAGTAGTCATCATACCGAGCTTTGCCGAACGTTCATAACGTCTGCATATGCTCCTGCAATAGGTTTGTCACCTAGCGGTGCATCAAGGACATAATTCTTCTGTGCAGCAATGAGGATAATCCTCAGATCACGGACCAAGTCCGCACCATTGCTACTAACATCTTTCAACTTAGTTTTCTCTAGGAACATATCAAAATAAACAGGGGAGCTAAACATGAGCTATTGATCTACAACATAGATATGCTAATACTACCAGGACTAAGTTCATGATAAATTTATGTTCAATTAATCATATTACTTAAGAACTCCCACTTAGATAGACATCTCTCTAATCTTCTAAGTGATCACATGATCCATATCAACTAAACCATGTCCGATCATCACGTGAGATGGAGTAGTTTCAATGGTGAACATCACTATGTTGATCATATCTACCATATGATTCACGCTCGACCTTTCGGTCTCAGTGTTCCGAGGCCATATCTGTTATATGCTAGGCTCGTCAAGTTTAACCTGAGTATTCCGCATGTGCAACTGTTTTGCACCCGTTGTATTTGAACGTAGAGCCTATCACACCCGATCATCACGTGGTGTCTCAGGACGAAGAACTTTCGCAATGGTGCATACTCAGGGAGAACACTTATACCTTAATAATTTAGTGAGATATCATCTTATAATGCTACCGCCAATCAAAGCAAGATAAGATGCATAAAAGATAAACATCACATGCAATCAATATAAGTGATATGATATGGCCATCATCATCTTGTGCTTGTGATCTCCATCTCCGAAGCACCGTCATGATCACCATCGTCACCGGCACGACACCTTGATCTCCATCGTAGCATCGTTGTCGTCTCGCCAACTTATGCTTCTACGACTATCGCTACCGCTTAGTGATAAAGTAAAGCATTACAGGGCGTTTGCATTGCATACAAGAAAGCGACAACCATATGGCTCCTGCCAGTTGCCGATAACTCGTTACAAAACATGATCATCTCATACAATAAAATATAGCATCATGCCTTGACCATATCACATCACAACATGCCCTGCAAAAACAAGTTAGACGTCCTCTACTTTGTTGTTGCAAGTTTTACGTGGCTGCTACGGGCTGAGCAAGAACCGTTCTTACCTACGCATCAAAACCACAACGATAGTTTGTCAAGTTGGTGCTGTTTTAACCTTCGCAAGGACCGGGCGTAGCCACACTCGGTTCAACTAAAGTTGGAGAAACTGACACCCGCTAGTCACCTGTGTGCATAGCACAGCGGTAAAACCAGTCTCGCGTAAGCGTACGCGTAATGTCGGTCCGGGCCGCTTCATCCAACAATACCGCTGAACCAAAGTATGACATGCTGGTAAGCAGTATGACTTATATCGCCCACAACTCACTTGTGTTCTACTCGTGCATATAACATCTACGCATAAAACCAGGCTCGGATGCCACTATTGGGGAACGTAGTAATTTCAAAAATTTCCTACGCACACATAGGATCGTGGTGATGCATAGCAATGAGAGGGGAGAGTGTTGTCCACATACCCTCGTAGACCGAAAGCGGAAGCGTTAGCACAACGCGGTTGATGTAGTCGTACGTCTTCACGATCCGACCGATCAAGTACCGAACGCACGGCACCTTCGAGTTCAGAACACGTTCAGCTCGATGACGTCCTTCGAACTCCGATCCAGCCGAGCTTTGAGGGAGAGTTCCGTCAGCACGATGGCGTGTTGACGATGATGTTGTTCTACCGACGCAAAGCTTCGCCTAAGCACCGCTACGATATTATCGAGGTGGATTATGGTGGAGGGGGGCACGGCACACGACTAAGAGATCAAGATATCTTGTGTCTATGGGTTGCACCCCTCCTTCGTATATAAAGGGGGGAGGAGGAGAGGGTCGGCCAAGGGGAGGAGGCGCGCCCAAGGGGGGCAATCCTACTCCAAGTAGGATTCCCCCCTCTTTCCTAGTCCAAGTAGGAGAGGGGAAGGAAGGGACGGAGAAGGAGAAGGAAGGAGAGGGAGGAAAAGGAGGAAACGGGGGCCGGCCCCGTAGTCCAATTCGGTTTGGGCTAGGGGGGCCGCGCGCCCTGCCTCCTCTCTTCCACCACTTGGCCCATGAGGCCCATTGCTTCTTCCTCATATTCCCGTAACTCCCCGGTACCCCCGAAAATACTCGAATCACTCGGAACCTTTCCGATGTCCGAATATAGTCGTCCAATATATCGATCTTTACGTCTCGACCATTTTGAGACTCCTCGTCATGTCCCCGATCTCATCCGGGACTCCGAACTACCTTCGGTACATCAAATCACATAAACTCATAATACAATCGTCACCGAAACTTTAAGCGTGCGGACCCTACGGGTTCGAGAACTATGTAGACATGACCGAGACACGTCTCCGGTCAATAACCAATAGCGGGACCTGGATGCCCATATTGGCTCCCACATATTCTATGAAGATCTTTATCGGTCAAACCGCATAACAACATACGTTGTTCCCTTTGTCATCGGTATGTTACTTGCCCGAGATTCGATCGTCGGTATCTCAATACCTAGTTCAATCTCGTTACCGGCAAGTCTCTTTACTCGTTCCGTAATGCATCATCCTGCAACTAACTCATTAGTCACATTGCTTGCAAGGCTTATAGTGATGTGCATTACCGAGTGGGCCCAGAGATACCTCTTCGACAATCGGAGTGACAAATCCTAATCTCGAAATACGCCAACCCAACAAGTACCTTCGGAGACACCTGTAGAGCACCTTTATAATCACCCAGTTATGTTGTGACGTTTGGTAGCACACAAAGTGTTCCTCCGATAAACGGGAGTTGCATAATCTCATAGTCATAGGAACATGTATAAGTCATGAAGAAAGCAATAGCAGAATACTAAACGATCGTGTGCTAAGCTAACGAAATGGGTCAAGTAAATCACATCATTCTCCTAATGATGTGATCCCGTTAATCAAATGACAACTCATGTCTATGGCTAGGAAACATAACCATCTTTGATCAACGAGCTAGTCAAGTAGAGGCATACTAGTGACACTCTGTTTGTCTATGTATTCCACATGTATTACGTTTCCGGTTAATACAATTCTAGCAGGAATAATAAAAATTTACCATGAGAATAAGGAAATAAATAATAACTTTATTATTGCCTCTAGGGCATATTTCCTTCAGGGATCGGCCTTCCGGAATGGCTGGGCTTGAATACGTATGATGATGCCTACATGAGATTGAAGAAGATAGCAATTGCGGACCCGCCGACAAAGCGACGCGGCTACGACGATTACTATCTCATCGCGGTGTTCGACATAAGGATTGCCATCAATGCAAGAGGCAGTAACGGCAGAGGCTGGCGCATGTTGGCGGCGACAGATTTGTACCCCTACACGTTCGAAGACGTCGTGCGCCATCTAGGCCGCATCTTCGCGGTGACAAGCCAGGGGACTTGTTTCATCTGGTTGCCATCCTACGGTACAGGAGATTACAAACGGAATGCACAAACCATCATTGCATCCCTAGCGGTACTCCATTATTTTGCAGGGACCAATCATCCCGCGATCAAAATAAGATCGCCGATCCTGGATGTGCATTTGCATCCGCGATCCGGTCTAACCTGGAACCTTGTAGCTGACTTTGGCATATTGGTATCAACCATCTTAGCAGTCATTACCCATGGTACCACTGATGTGCAACATGGTCACACAATCTACCATGATCGGACGTCACCATCTACCCAGGTATTCCATTTTTTAACCCTCTCGCCTTCTCTTTCATTGTTGTACTGGTAATCTACTTACGTACTAGTAGGAGTAGTTTTTACCTTGGAGGACGCGTATAGCTAGCTAGGCCCTTGAAGACTTGAACCCACTAGCTGGCACCATTTTTTCTTTTCCATGTCTTACTATCTCATCCATGTAGCCAAGAGTGGCTATATATAATAAGCCAGTTATTTTACTTCCTCTATACCGGAGTAGTACTATTTGCTGCACAGTATTACTGACCGCCATATTTCAGCACAACATTATTATGCATGGACCTTGACTATGTACGTCACCATGTGTCCAGATCTGAGATGCCGCGTGTACCAGATGAACAGCGCCGAGTTCGACCCCCGTGATGCTATGTGGGTGCCGAGGAACACTCTTGGAGAGTACTCGCTTTTCATTGGGGACAGCTACCCCATTGTGAAGCGGATGCCACCTTCCGTGCACGACACGGAAGGCCTGCCGTTCATGAAGCATGGTTGTGTCTTCAGTGCGCACCGCCGGATGAACGACATGCTAGGACACGCTATCCCTGATTTATGCCACTATAGCTTGGATGAGTCTCCATCGTGTGGAACCGGACTAGAAAGCTGCGACAATGATTCCCGTTGCCCACCGCTATGGATCATGCCATCCATGAAGAACACCTGGGACTGGAACCTGGAGGAGGACATGTAGCCCATCTATAATGTGTAAGTGGAGTACGGTAAATTGTGAACGGTAGCGCTGTGAATATATGTAGACTAGTCGTGCACAAATTTATCACATGAATTGGAGATGAACTTGTGTGGCATACTGGCATTTGTCCTTTAGAATTTATTACTAGTAAATGTGTTATGTGTATGTGCAACTTGTGTGGTTGTTGCACGGGCTCCAACACGCTCTTTGATAAAAAAGGTGGCACAGCTTTGGATATACGTGACGTGGCGGCATCATACAGTAGCATCATTCGCTATAGTTGTAGTACACTCCTACTAGGACGACAACTCCTATAAAACCTTGCGCTTGGCTCTTTGCCTCTTCGGGAGGTTCAACAGTTTGTACTCGTGTGAACCTTGCACTTGGCTCTTCGCCTCTTCGGAAGGTCCAACAATGATGATACTACAGTACATTATGCTTCTGGCAATCTGACACCGATTGAACTGCTGCACGTCCACTGCGAGGGTGAGGGCGAGGGAGAGGGAGAGGGCGTTGTAGTCAAAACTTTCTCCTCGTCCTGCGAACCACCGCGCGCGTGGGCGAGGGAGAGGCGTAGTAAGCAAGCTTCTCCTTGTTCGGTGAGTTGACGGGACACATCAAAGCAGTACTAGTACTAGTCCATACTGCGTCCTTTCCGGTTAATATGGCTTAATTTGAAATGAGAAAAATACACTGGCGGTCAAGGTATGTAACAATACGCTCTTTACGGTCACTATATATAGTTTTGCGGTGATTATACGATCACTAGCTCATCATAGAGCACCGTATTGCACCCTACTGACCGACCACATAGTCGACGGGGCACTTTGTTGACTGGTTAAATTGTTACCTGGTTTCTGGGTCCCACCTGTCAGTTGGCAGAGCAAAGAAATTAGCTAAAAAACAAAGAGTGTAGTACATCTACACTTCCAATGCATTTAGCCTTTAATCTAAATCGATATTGATTGACTAATGCACCAACTTGTGATCTAGGTATAGGCTACATGTCTATCCTTAATTACAGCATGCAACGACCTTCATTTAATCTTCTTCTCTCAATGGTCGCATGCACACATAAGTCTGCTACTTTTGGGTGTTAATTATGCCCTGGTCAATGTGTAAATCTCTAAATGTATAGTCGTTCACGGACGTAGGGAGTAGGTTGAGCACTTGAGCGTGAGCGTGTGTGTTGCGTCATGTGCTGGGTGCCGCATGGGTGCATGAGTGTTGCGTGTGTCCATGTGTACGTGTGAGTGTTGCATGTTGCATGCACGCATGCATGCATGCATGGGGCTTACCCCTCCCATTGACATGTTCATATTTCAAGCTTCCTCTATTCCCTCCATATGGTGATACTCCCTCTGTTCCCAAATACGGAGTAAAATCCTCCCTCTGTTCCCAAATACGGAGTATTTGTCTTCCTAGAGATTTCAACAAGTGACTACGTACGGAGTAAAATGAGTGAAGTGAGCGTATAGGCATAGGGATAATGTAGAAAGGAAGTCTTCGTGATCCATTATTCCCCATCTCGGTCAGAGAGAACTATCCAACTAGTCTTCGCAGTGAAGTGACAATACACGCTGCAGCAGATGGGACACTTAATTAATAAGCTGAACCAGCGTGTTGGTGTTACTAAATCAGCCTTACCCAGTACTGCCATCATATTTGCCAGTAGAGCACGCTTCTGTCCTCCATTAACTCACATATGGGCCCTCTTGTGGTAGACCCACATGTCATCGGTGTAACTATTTACATTCCGAAGGACGATATATCCTAGTAGTAGTACTAGTAGAATTGAGATTTAATGCACTTTCTTCCCCGTCTTCCACTCTTCTTCCTCCTCTCTTCCCCATCGTCGGCCGCACACCATTTCCCCCCGCTCACTGCTCGCCCGCCCGCGCTATCTTCCTTGGTAGCTCACGCGTACCATATCCCCCCGCTCACTGCTCGGCCACACGAGGAGAAGCTTCTTCACTCGCCTGCTCGGATCCACTTCCCCGCTGGCTCGCAGGCACCGAAAACCCCAATGGCAGAACCGACTGACACGCAGAGCCGCGATTGGAATTCCCTCCCCGATGTTCTCTTGGAGCAGATCTGTAATCGTATGGACCTACTCAGCACCGTCCGTCTGGCCTCATGCTCGGTGTCTTTGTACCATCTACTCGTCTGCAACCGGCCGGCTCTTTTCAAGACACCCTGCTTGCTGATGCCCGATCCTCGCAAGTGGCCCAAACACCGACTTGATGATCCTATGGAGGTTGCCGTGGTGCCCCTCGACATGCTACCACTACCCGTCCACCTGTCCTTCATGCGCGGCCACTACTGGGCGGGCATGAAGGCCAACTGGATCGTCCTCATCCACCAATCCGGTAGTCCGTGGCGTCTCGTGGATATCTACACCCAGCGAGAGATCACTCTTCCATCGTTGGATACCACCACCATCGAGCCTCGCGGCCCGCCGGACACTCCTGCCTACTACGCACGAGACGCGTCAAGCTTTTGGCTCGACCTCTGTTTGCTGAAAGTTGTAATCTGTGAAGTGCCCACACCATCAGAAGACTACATGGATTACAAGCTCATTGCCTTGTTCAACATGGGATTAGTCTATCTGGAATCTGGTCACCATACATGGTTATGGATCATTGTCAATCCTGTTGAGGCAACATTTTTGTCTGATGCTATAGTGCACGATGGCATCGTTTACGCGGTCGATGCACAGATTGGCTGCCTATACTGGTGGAATCTATCATCGTGTAATTGTTCTATCTCATCTCATTTTTACCTTATGAATACAACTGCATGTTCATTGTTACAAATTTAGAATAGATAGTATGTCTATAACCACATCATTGCTATATGTTCCTCTCATTTCCTAGATTTTTATGACCACACATGTTATTGTTAGAGTTGATATGAGAACAATTGGCATCTATTGATTGTTAGAATAGCTATTATGAGCATAACATCATGATTGCTATATGTTACTCTCATTTCCAAGATTTTTATAACAACGCATGTTATTGCTTAGAGTTGATATGAGAACAGTAGTAGTAAGTGCTATGGTCGAATATGAGTAGGCTCTGTCATAGCTGTTTTCCTCTGATTGTTACATGATGTTTGAACCATGACATATTGCTAGAATATGAAAGCCATTGGCTTATTTTTTTTAACTTGGGGTATGATTATGACCACGGCATTGCAATTCTCTGTCTATGATATGTGTCACTGTTATAATAATCTTAATTCCACACATACTCTGAACATGATTGTTTATTTTTGTCCTTTTTGGTCACCAATTTGAATTGTTGCAGCAGACGCAAATGCGCTGACCTTCATGATTCCAGGTCCTGGAATCATACCAGCCGATGGGTGGTGGTTTATCGCTCGTTCAGCTGACGGCGGTCATTTGATGCTCATTCGCACATACCAAATTGACCAAACCATTACATCAAACCACATGCAGTACAATGCCTGGGGCGTTCGTGACATTGATGGCTATGGCTGCTTCGTGTTCGAGAAAGATCCCAGCTCCATTGGGCCAGGCGTATTCAACTGGAGGCGGGTTTACAGCCTCGGCAACCACTCCATGTTCCTCGGGCTCAATTATCCGATCATCCAACCAATCATCGATCATATCACCGGCGATGATTACCGTGCTATGCAACTTCCATTTGCCAGGGGGGACTGTGTTTACACATCATACCATGGGTTTCATGAATCACCATATCCATAGATTCGTCGACACAGCTTGTTGCCAGATAATCTTCAGTGTGTGAAAGGCATCAAGCTTCCATGCGATGGATGGCTTTTGCAAACCCGACATGCGGCGATGTGGTTCATGCCAACAGCAAATATGCACAACTTGATTCGTACTGATATCTAGACTGAGCCATGTATTCTGTTGTTGTAGCACGACCCTCTTTTGTTGGATATTATGTACTGTTGTTAGTTTGAAGCACTCCTCTGGTTTGAAGGATAGATATCTTTCTGGGATCAAGTGCATCCTAACTCACCTGCACAGGATGTACTGATAATGATGATGGAGATGCTGTGCAGTATATAT